>NW_003852709.1:519345-521166 GCF_000181295.1 Otolemur garnettii
TAGATTTCACTACATATTTTATATAGATAATCCTCTGTCCTCAGGTATAAGCACTTTTATATATGAGTTTAGTCTTATTTTAGAAAAGATTCTAGTTACTTACTTACCTGCCCTGGCTAGAACCTTCAGTCAAATATTAAATAGAAATGATAAGCACGAATATCTTGCCTTCTTTCTGACTTTAGCACTAAAGATCTAGGACTATCGCATTCAAACTTTCATCATGAAATACATGCTGAAAGTTTTTGTCTTTCATCAAGTCTTTCATCGAGTTGTGGCTGTTTGGTTCCATTCTTAGTTTGCTGAGAATTTTTATCAGGAATGTGTGTTAAATTTTTCAATTGTTCTTTCAGTGTCTACTGAGGTGATAACATGTTTTTTTTAGTTTCTATGAGGAATGATATGATTTGATTTAATTACATCAACATTGCATTCCTCAGATAACATCATTTAAAGTTATATGATCACTTTTGTGTATTTTTGAATAAAATTTTCTATGATTTTAATAAGCTTATTTGCACCTCTGTTTCTTTACTTGTAACATCTTTGGTGTGATTTCATATTAATCTAACTTTTATAGATTGAGTTAAAAAGCATTTATCTCTTAATTTCCTGGAACAAAAAATCATATAGAATTGGTATTGTTTCTTTCTCAAATGTTTAATAGAATTTTCCAATAAAGCTATATGGATCTGGATTTTTGTCTATAAGAATATTTTTATTGGGCCATATGAGGTGGTTCACACCTGAATCCTAGCACTCTCTGAGGCCAAGATGGGTAGATTGATTGAACTCAGGAGTTTGAGTTTGGCCTGACCAAAACTGAGACCCCCATCTCTACTAAATATTGAAAAATTGGCTTGGTATTATGGTGGGCACCTGTAGTCTCAGCTACTTGGGAGGCTGAGGCAAGAGGATTGCTTGAGCCCAAGAGTTTGAGGTTGCTCTGAGCTATGACAATTCATTCCATGGCACTCAGAGTAACAGAGTGAGCCTGTGTCTGAAAAAAAACAAAAATACTTTTAGTAAAACATTCAATTTCTTTAATAAATATAGGATTATTTAGGTTGTATATTCTTTCTTGAGCAAATGCTGATAGCTCTGCTCTTTTAAGACATTTTTCCATTTTGTCAAACTTTCTCAATTGTGTAGCTATGAAGTTGTTCATCTTATTCCTTCATTTTACTTTAAATATTTGCCAAATCTATAGCAATGATGCCTTCTCAGTCCCATTTCTTGTAGTTTATGACTCACTTTGTTTTTTAAAGATTAATCTGGCTTAGAGGACTACCAATTTTATTTCTCCTCTCAATTCAGACCAGGTTTTTGTTTTACTCCTTTTTCTCTATTATTTGGTTATTTTCATTTTGTTGATTTCTCCTTCTTGTTTTGTTTTGTTTTGTTTTTCTGTCAGATACCTATTGTATTAATCTGCTCTTTTTTCCTGTTTCTTAAAGTAGAAGCTGAGGTCATTCCTTTGAGACCTTTTATATTTCCTAATAGAGGCAGTTACTATCATTAATTTCTCTGTAAGAATTAACATTCGCATGTGTAAAATATTCTGTACTGTGCTTTCATTGACATTCAATTTAAAATGATTTCTAATATTAATTTTATTTTTATTATTCCATGAATTATTTATAATTATTTATTTCACTTACAAATACAGTACTTAAGAATATTTTATGCATATTTTTGTTATTGATGTCTAATATAAATCTACTGTAGCCAAAGAATATACATTTTTTGAACATGACTATTAAAATATATTAAGTCCAGGTACAGTGGCTCACATCTGTAATCCTAGCACCCTGGGTTGCC
>NW_003852709.1:521530-523552 GCF_000181295.1 Otolemur garnettii
ACATCATGGAACTCTACCTATAGGAACAAAGTGAGACTCTGTCTCAAAAATAAATAAATAAATAAATAAAGTTGAGATTTGTTTTGTGGCCTAGAAAATGAATCTCGGTAAATATTATTGCATTTCTAAAGAATGCATATTTTGTACTGTTGGATAGACTGTTTTATAAATGTCAGTTAGGTTGGGTTGTTAATATTCTTCAAGATATCTATATTTTTATTGAGTTTTAGGCCTATTTTTCAATTTTTTTAATTAATTTTTTAATTTTTTTTACTGTTTGTGATTCAGCGAGGGTACAAAATACTAGGTTATACTGATTGCATTTGTTAAAGTCCTTCTTATAATGGTGTCCCATCCCAAGAGGTGTACCATACACTATGACTCACCATCCCCCTTGATCCTCCCCTCTTCCTACTTGCTCATCCCCTCAACCTCCTTGTATTAGTTCATCTCCTGCTTTCATATTAGAATAGAGTACATTGGATTCTGTGTCACCATTCTTGTGATACTTTACTAAAAAGAATGTAATCCATTTTAATCTAGGTTAATAAAAAAAGATGTAAAGTTTCCATCATTTTTAGTGGCTCAATAGTATTCCATGGTACATAGGCCACAACTTGTTAATCCATTCCTTGGGTGGTTGGCATTTAGGCTATTTCCACATTTTGGTGATTATAAATTGAGCTGCGATAAACAGTCTAGTGCAAGTTTCCCTATGATAAAGGGTTTTTTGGGTTTTGGGGGGTTTTTTTTGGTTTTCCTTCTGGGTAGATGCCCAGTAATGGGATTGCAGGAGCAAATAGGTGGTCTAATTTGAGTTGTTTGATGATTCTCCATACTTCCTTCCAAAAAGGGTGTATTAGTTTGTAGTCCCACCAGCAGTGTAAAATTGTTCCCTTCTCTCCACATTTACACCAGCATCTGCAGCTTTGAGACTTTGTGATGTGGGCCATTCTCACTGGGGTTAGGTGATAACTCTGGGCAGTTTTAATTTGCAATTCTCTCATGATTAGAGACAATGAGCATTTTTTCATATGTTTGTTAGCCATTTGTCTGTCTTCTTTAGAGAACATTTTATTCATCTCTCTTGCCCAGTGACATATGCAATTTTGGGGTCTTTTTTGTTAATTAATTTGAGTTCTCTATAGATCCTACTTATCAAATTTTTGTCTAATTCATAATATGCAAGTATCTGCCCCCATTCTGAAGGTTGTCTATTTGCTTTACTTGTTGTTTCCTTAGCTGTATAGAAGTTTTTCAGTTAATTTCAGTTTAATTAAGTACTATTTGTTTATTTTTGTTGTTGTTATTGCCATGGAAATCTTCTTCATAAAAATCTTTCCCCAGACCAATATCTTCAAGTGTTTTCCCTACATGTTCTTTGAGGATTTTTATTGTTTCATGCCTTATATTCAAATTTTTTACCATCTTGAACCAATTTTTGTAAGTGGTAAGAGGTGCAGGCCCAGTTTCAGTCTTTTACATGTGGTCATTCAGTTCTCCCAGCACCATTTATTGAATAGGGATTCTTTTCCCCAGTGTATGTACTTGTTTGGTTTATCAAAGATCAGGTGACTGTAGGAGGTAGTTTCAACTCATGGTTTTCTTCAGTTTCAAATGTCAATATCTCTATTTTTGTGCCAATGCCATGTTGTTTTGATGACTATGGCCTTGTAGAATAGCTGAAAGTCTATTTAGGGTGATAACCTCGACTTTGTTTTTATTACGAAGAATTGCCTTGGCTATGTGGGGTTTCTTTTGGTTCCATACAAAACAAAGAATTATTCTTTCTAAATCTTGAAAGTATGATGATGATATTTTAATGGGGATTGCATTGAACTGTGGATTGCTTTGGGTAGTGTACACATTTTCACGCTGTTGATTCTTCCCAGTCATAAGCATGGTATGTTCTTCCTTTTGTTAATATCTTCTGCTATTTCTTTTCTGAGGGTTTCATAATTTTCTTTATAGAGTTTTCACCTCCTTTGTTATGTATATTCCTAGGTCTTTCCCTCCCCCACT
>NW_003852709.1:525828-530174 GCF_000181295.1 Otolemur garnettii
ATAGATCACCTCTTAGGTCTCTTTATTGTCTATGTTACTTCCTTCTTTTATTTTTATATATACTAATTTTTAAATAAATATTGGGTATTTTTTAATAAAAATTGTTCAAATTTTGGAACATGAGATCTTTCTTCATAAATGATTCAAATATCATTCCTCAAGGAGCTATAGCTAGAGTAGATAATCTTAATCCACTTAGATGCTAAGCCAATTCCAGATCAAGTTGTACCTATATCAAATTTACTGTATTTGTTTTGCCAAGAAAAAAAAGAGGGGGATAATTCTTCATCTTTAACCTTCCTTTAGTTCTAATCAATCTCTCTCTCTACAGCACAGAGAGATTTCTAAAATCTTTATAAAATATTCCACCTGTTTTCTGCTTTTTTGGTCCCTTGTCATATGTAGCTTAAATCATTGTTGATGTCTCAAGGGTAAAACCTGGCAGAATTTTGGGCTCATCTCTCTATCTCTCTACAGTTCTACTTATTAGGAAACTTGAGTTTGGAAGCCTGGCTTCCCTAACAGGTTCAAAATTCATTTATTAATTGAAAAAAATCACATAAAAGAGGATTCCCTATGGCATTTGAAAGTCACTTCTTCCCTAATAGGAAAGATGGATAAGAATCTGTGAAACTTAGCAGGGCGTTTCATCTTTCAGCACTAGTGGAAATCTTATCTCTGTTCACTATCTCTTTTTCCTCTTTTCCTGAGACTCCAAATATTTGTGTGGTAAATGTCTTTCTCATATCTTTTTAATTTCTGTATTATGTTTTCTTTTATATTCTCTCTTTTTCATGATTCTGAATGCTTTCTTCTGAAATATCATCTACTAAATATCTCTTTGTCTGATTTCCTCTTAAATTATCTTTTCTGTTATTTAATTTAGTGGTTGAGGTTTTATTTCTAAATCTTCCATTTGTTTCTCTATGTATTACCTACTTTTCTGCTATAATTCTCATTAAAAATAGTAGTTACTTTTCAATATTAAGAAGACATAGCAAACCAAAAAAGTCTAAATGTTCTCTGAACTCAAGGTGGATTAATGAAGATAATCACACATAAGCAAATCATGGGTAAACTTCTGAAAACAAAAACAAAAGAAGTTTTAGAAGGAACAATATGAACAATAAAATCATTTGCAATAGTGCAACAGTTATACTAGGCCTGACATAAAACTTATTTTAAAAAATATTTTCTAGTAGGAAAATATTAATAGGAATATGTTCTACAATATATGGTCATAAAGAGACACTCTCGGGTCACACTTGTTGGTAAATGTCAAATTCCATGTTGATTTCAGTGGTCAAGTTTTGATAGAGTAATGGCAGTATTGCTAAATGAAGGTCCAAGAAGCTTCAAAATAAGAGGGACATTACATGTGAGAGTGTTTAAATCAAACTTGACAAACTAAATATATGCCTCTTTGCATAAAGTAGCTTTGGTTTGTAATAGTTGAGAATTATGACCCTCAATGTCATCAAATATTCCACCAGGTATATTGTTGATACATAATATATGAACTTTTGGATAAAAATTTGTGTTTCAAATCATAAAAGCAATTGAAGTGAGGGAGATTTGATTTTCAAACATGAATTGCTTGACAAACCCTGTTTTCAGTATCCCTTCATTTCTTGCTAAAACAAAAAAAAATTATGTTTACCATTTTCATTTATGTTTATTGCATCTGAAGCTGTAACTTTTCTGTATAATTAAATGCATACTTTAGATTGTGAAATGCATAATTATAACATGAAATATGTATGTACTGTGAAGGAACGTGCACGCATCATTTACTACATAGTGAAGCAGATACACTTTTAATTAAATTCTATTAATATGATGTATAATATATAACCAGAAGAATTATACTTTTAATAGCCAATTCCATGAATAATCATAAAGTGGATTATATAAGTCCCTATAAATCATTCATTGAACATCCTATAAAAAAGAATGAAAGGAAGAAGTACTCAATTTTAACACTAATTTTATGGTAAAAGTTTCTTTTCATATGGAGCAGTGCAACAGTTGTACGTTCCTCTAAGGATATAACAATCTTTTGATGATAAATAAGAGAGAGTGATCTAGTTCTCCATCTACTGACTGACATACTACATATCATTTCTGGCAGTACAGAATCAAAGCAAATTAAATGAAAGAAACACACTTCTTAGTCATAGATTTGGGTATTGGAGAGAGTTTCATTTGCACAGAGTGCAGGACATCTGCAGGGCATCTGCTGTTGCTGCCTTATGGACCAGCTATGTAGTCATTTCCAGGTGTTCCAGATGCTTACCACCCAGGGGGCTGTAGATGTTTAGGGAAGCAATTTCACACTGGAGACATGTAGGTATTACACGGATTCTATTTTAGCATATGGGACTGTGTTTGGGGAACTAAGAATCTGAAGGTTAATCCACCGGGTGGCTCTGATGCTGGTTACAGTAGGTCAGGAACTATATGCCAAAGATCTTTATACAATAAGTGAGAAATGCAAGGCCACAAAGCAGAATGTGAATAGGGATGCATGATAGCTCTTATCTTCTCTATCTTCTTTTTCATTTATTCTGAAAAATAGAGTACTCCACAGTTTATTAAAGAAAAACTAAGTTCTATATCTCACTGTAAAAGACCTTTGCCTGTACTGGATGATTATGAAAATTTTGACATACACAAAAATCAAAAAACAATGTGAAATTCTCATGGACAGAAATAAATGAAGACCTCTAGCAACACCAATAAGCCAACCAAGTTGAAGCATGCACGGGTGAATCTGAAAGGACATCCCTGACTGTGTTTCTTGGAAGTGAAATAAGGGACCACAACACAGATTATCTCAAAATTTCCATAGTGACCTACATACACACTTTGTTCAAGAAATACAGTGCTATTCAGTTCCCAGGCTGTATGCTCCTTGGTATCTATTTAGTTACAAAATTCTGGAAAGGACAGTAGCCACCTGGCAATGCAGTGATTTTTATATATGACCTTGCTACAAGATGATTTATTTCCATTTATTATCTGACTAAATTCTTGCATTTAGCAAGATGTGAGCTTCAGGATTTCTGACAGATGTTCCCTTCTGAAAAGGGAAATTTTACTGTTTGCTTATGTGGCTGTACATGGGCATGTGCACATAAATATATAAATGAAAATAATAGAAAAAGTAAATAAGAAGTGAAGAATATATATTTTGAGAAAAGTATATTTGTTTTCCATTTTTACAACAAATCTTGAAATTGTAGTTTTGAGGTAGTTCATAAAAGCAAGAGACATATCATTATATGATTTTAAAGAACGTAGTAGTGTAAAAATTTGATGATTGCATGCTATTGAAGTGGTATTATAATAAGGCCATTTTATAGGACATCCAGAAAGAATCACAATATTTTTATTACTGAATCTTTCAAGTTTTATGTTAATATTGTTATGCTCAAAATGCCATGGCTAATATTTTAAAGTGAGCAAAATTCCATAACCCCCTATATGATAGCAGGTTTGGAGAGATTATCTAACTTTTTTTCCAAAGCCATTTTAAAGTTCATTATTTAAATTTTCTTATGTATAAATTTTGATCTTGAGAGCAAATTGATGTATCCTTTCATTATGGCATATATTTTAAACTTGCAGGCAGCCAAGAGATGATTTTCCTTTTTCTCTTATCTTAAAGGAATGACGACCTCATAAGAATAAATTCTAAGCTTTTGATTTTCAGCTAATCAACCTCCTAGCAATGAGAGATTGAAAGAGACCTGCCAACCAGGACAAATCTTTTGATAGTGATCATGGGGAGAATGGCAACAAATGACTTGCATGTGTGTGTGTCTGTGTGAATGTGTATATACATACATACTCTCTCTTACACATTAAATCTACACACTGCATACATATAATATACATTTTACATATACATGTGATTTTTCTGAGGTAAGCATGCTTCAGAAAAGTTTTATTAGGGATCAATTGTCAACTTGCTCTTCCAAATACTCTCTTATACTTTATGAGCAATAAAGCACTATTTCAAAAAGGAAGATTACATCTTATTAAACTTTGAATTATAAGCACATAAATGGTTAATTTCTAGCAGCTAATCCAATGCCAGATACAAAGGGGTTGCAATTAAATGTGAGGGAAAAATAGAAAGAGAGAGAAAGAGACATAGAGAGAGAAGGAGGGAGAAGAACGGAGGAAGAGAAAGTGGAGGAGAAGGAAGAGAATGAGTAGAAGAAGAAAGAGGGTGGGGAGAGGCCACTGGAAGTCAGACTGAGAAAGAGTGGTGAGGTACAAAAATCCCAGGTACTCTATCTGATGGCATTATAGGGTTTAAAACTTTGGGTTCTCAATTC
>NW_003852709.1:530369-536625 GCF_000181295.1 Otolemur garnettii
ATAACTGCAAACAAATTTCCAAATGTCATACCATTTTTCCCCAAGTTCTTCAAAATTAATCTAACTAGTCCTAGGCTTTTCTTCATATCTACTTTTGTTCCATTGACTTAGATTGGCCCTTGATGTCAATATTCCCAGACATTCCAATATGAAAATTTGAGATAAAATCTTATTTTCTGATAAAACTTTATATTTTGAGTTATTATGATTTTAAG
Source organism: Otolemur garnettii (assembly GCF_000181295.1). Lineage (NCBI taxonomy): Eukaryota > Metazoa > Chordata > Mammalia > Primates > Galagidae > Otolemur > Otolemur garnettii. The sequence goes on from NW_003852709.1 coordinate 530,585, forward strand.
TGCAATTGTAAGAAATAATGCAGAAAGATCATGTGTACCCTTTACCCTGCTTCTCCTGACCATTAGCACTGCTAATTCTATACACACTATCAGAACCAAGATATTGACATGATACAGGCAGACAGAGCACATTCCTGGGACAGATAGATTCCTCATATTGCCTTTTCATACCTCCACTTCCTTCTTATAATCTGTCAACCCCGAATCTATTCTCATTATTATAAATTTGTCATTTTAAAAATATTATATAAATGGACCCACACATCAAGTAACCACTTGGGTATGTGTGTGTGTTTTTTTTTTTTTTTTTTGCTCAGGACAATTCTTCTTCCATTCATGTGTGTGGCTGAGTGTTCAACAGTAGTTCATTCTTTTTATAGCTAAAAAGTATCCCATGATATGCATGTGCCATTTTTTGTCTGTTTGCTTATCATTTGCCCACGGAAGAACATATGAGAGGTTTCCAGCTTTGGGTTATTATGGATAAAGCTGCTAACAAACTTGTATACAGGTGTTTATGTGAATAAAACTTTCATATCTCTGAGATTAACTTGAAGTGCCAATTTCTAGGTCATGTGCTAGGTGCATGTTAAAATTTTTTTTTAAGAAACTGTCCAACCATTTTCTAGAGTGACTGTGCAGTTTTATAGTGCCACCAGCATTGGATGAGACATTCAGTTTCTCCATATTCTCATTGCTCTTTTATTGTCAATCATTTTTTTTTACTTTGGTCGTTCTTATAGGTATGTAGCAACATCTCTCATATTTTAACTTTAGTTATATTTATAATTCATTATGTTAAAAATCATGTACTTATTTGGGATCTGCACAGTTTCTTAAGTGAAATTCCACCTTAAATATTTTCCTTACTTTCTATTGGATTTTGTTTCATTTCTGTTTTTATTTTTTTGTTTGTTTTCCCATTAAGATTTGAGTACATTATTATGTTCCAGATACTAGATATTTTTTGGACACGTGGATTACAGTTACTTTCTTCTGGTTTTTAACTTGTCTTTGCATTCTTTATACTCACTGAAAGGGCAGTTTGTGCTTCGTTGAATTCCTTTTGTAATATTTGTCAAAAAATTAGTTTGGTACATTTACAAATATGGAATATGAAGATAAACCCTGCTTACAGTGAGTTCTTCTAACATTAAATAGTTGGGTTCTGGGTTTTTTAATCTAATTTGCTAATATGTGACATTTACTGGATCAATTCAGTCCACTTACATTTAATACAGAATATTAATTGCATTAAATTATATATCAATTGCATTGGTGCAAATTGTATGTTGGGTTTAAGCCTGACATTTTATTTATTTTTTTAAAGGAGTCAGTAACCTAGGACTGTTACATATGTAATATATAATACCTAAATCACCCAATTAAAAAATATATATATAAAAGAATATATATAGAAATACATATATATATATATATATATATATGTAAATCCAGGAAGCTGACCATTCTGTCATTTCTCGCATCTCAAATTTGTAGCCAGTCAGATTTCTTCTCCCCGGGGGCCTTTCATGACCTTCTTATGTTTACTTTGTGTCTGGCGTCTAACTATTTTGGCCATGCACAGCAGACAGAATATGGAAAAGTACATCTACTCTGTCTTCCTGTTACTGGAGGTACAGTGTAAACTCTTTTTTAAGCATAAGACAACATTTTTTCCACATAAGAAAACAGAGAATGAGATAAGGCCATTGAAAGTTAGAAAACTCATTTTTCTCGTTAGATGTATTACTATAAGGCATTATATTAAAACATCTTGTATTATTGAATGATCTTTGTATTTCCCATAGAAAGCCACTTGTTCATGTATTATTTTCTTATTGTGATGTTAAATTATGTTTACCAATATTCTAATTTAGATTTTTATCAATATTTATGTAGAACATTGGTCTATATCTGTGCTATCTTTATCATCGTTAAGTATGATTTTATACTTAAAATCATGTGTAATTATCTTTCATTTTCTTTTCTCTAATACAATATATGTACTATTGACACTATATTGTCTCGAAAGGTTTTGTTTTATTGGCCAGCTGAGGCTTTGCTTACAGATGTATATGTATGTATCCATTTCTTTCTTTAATTATTGAGAAGGAAGTTCCTTTATATAGTTCCTTATTTACTTTTCTATGAAATTGATATACTTCAGGTTATCTACACTGGAGTAAATTTTTGTCTTCTTATGAAATAATTCACGTCATCTGTTATAAAGTTTATTTGCACACAGTACAAAGTTATCACTTACATTTTTTAATATTTATTTGGAACATCTCATAGTTCTTCATTTCTGATTTTTTTTTCCTTTATCTTCCTTAGTTTGATCACTTTTCACTGTATTTCTTCTTACTGTTTTTTTCTATTTCTTTAAGGAGTTTTTCGATATCATGATTTAGAATTTTTTGAGAGGTGGTTATTTAGAATATAGATAAAGCATTCTCCTTTTCTTCAGTTTTATGGGTGTTCTTATAGGATTTTGACTGTGTTTTCCATTTTCTTTTTATAATAGATTCATATGAACTTTGTTTATTTCTTTTTGTAGGCTTTTCTGCTAAATAGTCAAGAGTATTCTCTTTTTGACATATTAGGATGGCCTTAGAGGTAAAAATATTATCGTATATGTGACTGTATTTATAAAAACAGTATTATGTGGTGTTTCAAATAAAGACACACTTATAATATTTCTCATTATATTTTAATTGATAGGACATATCATTTCTATAATTATAATTATTATTTTTATTTTAAATTGTTATAATGCTTTTGAAAAAGAAAAGTTAGTGCACACTGTCAAGGTGGCTAGTTTTGTGTGTGCTGTCACACATGCCACACTGTGGAATGGAGCAGCACGTAGTGAGTGTGTGTCTGTGTAGCAAGACAGTCCAATAAACAGATAAGATGCAACAGACACACACACACAGAGAGAATTATACGATTTGGAAGTTTTCCCTGAGTTGCCTAGCAAAAGCGTTTTTGGCCCAAAATCTCCTTCTCAGAGGACCTATAATAAGGGGAAAATAATCCTTTCGAAAGGGAAGAAAAATTAGACCTGACACATGCTTGCCACTCCACGAATGACAAGACAGGGAGTTGTGTACCTGCTGATCCTTTTTTTTGGAAGATGCAGTCTACACTGCAGACACTGACTGATGTTCACTTGTCTTTTTCTCTGACAGATTGTCTCACTCAGCACGGCTGAGTTGGGCTCACTTGCCAGCCCAACTGGAAGTTATTCTTCTCTGTTGTGCTGGCAGGTCCCTGGGCATGCTAACGACCACATGCTTGTTATGTGACTGTGTATGGGTCACAGACAGCCCTGATTGGGAAAGTCACCAGGTTAAATTAGCCAGCCAATGTGTCCTTTGGGGGAGTGTAGGGAGCTGGTGTTAATAACATAGTAGCAGCATATCATTAACAAATGATCTTGGTAGCCCAGGTAAGACCACACCAGTGGGAACACATCAACACATTCTTTACTTTCTTTAAAGGAAAATGAAAAGTTCTACAAAAAGGATCCAAAAGCCTTATTTTCTATTTGCTGAATGTTTGTAAATATAGGCAACTTTCAGCAAAATGATCCTTAACATATGCAATGATTTATCATTGCATACATCTTTGAAAAAAATTTATTAAAAGATATATATGGAAGGTAACACTTAAAATATATCAATAGAAGACAATTTTTAAGAATTTGAGTAGATAAAAGTTTAAGAAAGAAAGATTTGTTACTGAGTATAACCGAATTGCATCTGCTATCTCTAGCAAATCCACTAAGACTCCTTTGGGAAAATATATATTATCAACTGATTCCATGTAGTAATTCTATAAAGTGTATGTCATTTATCATTTTTAAGGATCATTTACTATAAAGTAAGCATATGAATATCTCTACCACAGTTTTTCTCCAAGATTTATTTATTGTACAATTATTCATTGTTGAATACATAGGTTAGGAGTATTCAAGGGTGTATTCAAGAGTGTCTCATTCCTGAAAGATTTAAGGTAAGTTGACACATTTTTGAAAGCAGACCTAGAACCTTTGTGTTATATTAAGGATTTAGGTTTTTGTTTATTTCTTATATTTCTCTTTTTCCCCAGTTTGATAAACACACATGAACATGTAACTTGTTGGCCTCTTTTGGAGAAAATTTTGTTTTCTCTGCTACAACAGGGGTGATCACATTTCAGGAAGTAAAAAAATAGGCTTTAAAACAGCTCAATAGCTTTTGTGCCTGGATAGAGACACCCCCAAATGGAAAACACTCATGGCAGTTTTCTCATGGCTGCACAGAGGTTAAACATGTCTCCGCAGTGAAGGGGGCATTAAGCACGGAGCAGCTCCATAGGTAAAGCAAAAATAACTGTTATGTAGGAGCTGTTAGAATGGCAGTAGATTGCTATCTAGGGATTTTTCACTCTCTGCTAAATTCCCTCTCACACTGTGTGGGAAATGGCAGCAAGAGATATTTAAGCTATGATATAAAAGAAGATACACATTTCACACACTTAAAGGCAGAGAAAGTCAGTCAATTCTTTAAAAGCTCCTTGGAAAGCTCCGAGACCACATCAACTTACCAAATGTTCGCTTAGAAGTGTCCCAGCTACAACTTATGGCCACACCTCGGCTTGCAGTAAGAGTGTGTGCCCTTAGAACTACAAAATTAGGGACTTTTGTGTTCACTGATGGAGAGAGAACCGTGTCTATATCATATGCACCCTATCTTCTTACTTATATATCTTAATTATGGTAGTAAAATTGTATCTTAAAATTATATTGTGATTTCAAGACCAAGTAATTATTAAGACATTTATTAGTTATAAAAGTGACTCAGATGACTAATAAGCAGGTGGTTTTATAATTTAATGTCCAAACATGAATGCTATAGAGAATTAAATAGGGAGCTGTTAGTAATTATGTTTAAGACGACAGCAGCCCACTCGGCCTTAACTGGGACAGCCAGATAACATGGTTACCCCATCCATGGGTAATGATTTAGGTATGAGCATTTTTATTAATAATAATTAATCCTCAAAAATGTCTAACCTAGTGAATGAGGTTAGAACTAACAAGGATTCTCCAACCAAAGAATTGGAACTGGGTAAGGCATAGCTAAGGGTTTAGTGTTTTATGCTAAAAAGAGATATTATCCTGTACCTGGCATTTAAGCTTGAATAAGGCAAAGTATTTAATTGGTTGTAAATGTGACTAAAAAATAGGAGACTATCAAGGAGTTTTTTAGTAAGAAATCTGAAATTAAAGTGGCTGGCTTAGTTTCTAGTCATATGTAAACTTCTTTTTCAACTTAATAATTGAAAGTTCAATTTTATATATTTAATTATATTTATTTGGAAAATGAAGGGTGTAATCTATCATATTTAAAGGTCCTTTCCAAATCTAATTAGCAATCTGTGATTTCCACTGCAGATCATCTTGATGTTCAATATTTTCACTTGTAGTTTATTGACTTTCTGATAGGACAAGAGCTATATGGAGTCAGTAGAAGCTGCAGTTCAGTTCAAGTTTTAAATTTTGATCTTTTCCCAGGCTAGTGACAGGGAGAGCAATATGTGGTGATACTCTCTGGAGATGCTGGACCGTGGTGGGGGCCACAGCTCCTGGTCAACCACGGGATCACCAGGGTAAACAACGGAGACAATAGTTTATCTAGCTCGTTTTTGATTAACGATGCTTTCATCTTATGGTGGGTGTACTGGGATATAACACCATCCTAAATTGAGGAACATCTCTCATTCTACTTTCTGGGATGTACAAGAAGACCCTTGGTGACATGACAGAAAACCATCCAAGGGACAAGGGATTTATGAGGAAGGCAGTAAAGGAAGGCAGGAAAAGTGAATAGAGGAGAGTTCAAAGTTCCATGGATCCTTTATATTCTCCTATTGCATCATATTCACTCTTCACACAGCCATATTGAACCACTTGAAATTCTCAGCACACATCTTTTCCTTCACACAGTCTGTTTCCTGTTCCGAGAATGTTTTCTGCTCTCTGTTCCCTTCAC
>NW_003852709.1:537065-539009 GCF_000181295.1 Otolemur garnettii
GAGCTGCTGCAACTGAACCACTCCGTAAGGCAAAAAATGAGCTTATGATGACCAAGATGCTGTGTTATACATAGTAATTTAGAAATGAATTGACATGAATGGTTTCCAGGATGAGTCTAAATTTTGCTCTGCGCTGCTTTAGAGAGGTTTCATGGAATAAAAAACAATCTATTTTATTTCTTTTTGTGTCTGCATAGCCTCTAAATAAGCATTCAATTTACTTTATTACTTTTTGTAAAGCTCACGCTCTCTTCTCCAGCACTATAGACTGGCGTCTAGGCATGTCAGCTAATTTTAAATAGGCTTAACAGGCTCTCTCTTTAAATGATGTTAAACACAGAAGTGTGTGTGTGTATGAAATAGATACACTTGAATACTGAAAATATATATACTTGTATATTTTGGACACACACACTACTGTGTATTTTATATATATATGAATTTCCTCTCCTTAGAGATTAAGGCTAAGATATTGCAATCATTTTTTAAACCTCATCTTCTTCCTAACCATTTATCTTTCAATTATTTGCCATGGTTTTGAATTGTGAATTTATAGTATTTCTTAAAGCTATTCATGAATTTCCACTGTTTTTTTTAAGTTTATGAATTATACCTTGATTATAAGGTGTAATTGGGCTGATCATATTGATTTCAAATTCTACTCTTTCATAATTCTGAAACTGTTAACATATTATTTATTTTAAACTACTGAAGTAGTTTTAGTAGTTCAAAATAGTAGTAAAGTAAGAACCTAATGCTTAGAAAATATAAGCCCAATTCAGTAATCTTGCCTTTTAAAGTACTTTTAAAATCTAGCCCCAATCTATTTTCCAACACTACTCTCTGCTGTGTAACACACTTTTCTCTCTAGATGAGTAGCTACATTCAAAGTGTAGTCTGGATCCATTGCTCCTGTTTTGGTTCTTACATCATATTTGCTCATTATACCGCTTGGCACTCTACACTTCTTTCTTTCCTCTAAAAGTGGCATTAATGTTCTATGAATGCCTAAACTGAGATGGTATCATTTACTTCCCAGTGCGTGGTCATTCATTAAGAGTCACTGCTCCCTTTCTTTTTTTAAAAATTAAATCATAACTGTGTACATTAATTCAGTCATGGGGTACAATGTGCTGGTTTTATATACGATTTGAAATATTTTCAGCACACTGGTTCACATAGCCTGCATGGCATGAAGCTACTAACAAGATAGCTTCAACTATTCTGAAGATCAGCTTCTTAAATTGAAATACCTTTATACTTTTAACAGAAATGTTTATTTTGTATTCTTTTTCTGCATCCTGATGACTAAAAAAGGGTACCACAAAGAGAAAATATCACATGGTAAGTAAAGTCTTTGCTTCCGTGTAAAAGGGTTTCCGTCATCTGGTTAGAACCCCAGCCCTCTCCATTCTTTACTTTATCTCATCTTTCTTCAGCACTAACTTCAACCAGTGTCCCCAAAAAATAGTGAAATTTGTTTATCTTTATGAATCTTGTGCTTTCTAGGAAATTGAGGAACATTTTAAGAATGAGAGTGGGTCAAGGAAAACCTAGCTATGTCCTACTTAGACCTCTGCAGTCTTCTATTCTGTCCTTTTTTTTTTGTCCCCAAAATCACTTTTTTCTCTTCACCTTCAAGCCAAATGCGATTAATAAAGCAAAAGAAATTTCATGGTCTAATATTAGACTAAATGTCACAAAATCAGTGTTTGGCTCTCATCTGTATCATAAAATTAAATCAAGTGCTCACATCCTCTGAGCTGAGGATTATTTTCCTCTTTAATAGAAATAATGATCAACACTTCTTTCCCTGCTCCCCTATGAGATTGTATTGTTATTTGGTAATTATTCACTCTCCTTTCTCTCCAATACCTTGGGAGGACTATATTGACCAAGTTTATTAACTTTATTTCATTAATTTTCTTAGGCCAAGAAGACGTG
>NW_003852709.1:541011-562215 GCF_000181295.1 Otolemur garnettii
GGGGGGGCATTTTCACTCTTCTGTGTGTGGCTCACCAGTTTTCCCAGCAGCCATTCAATGATCATACATTGAATCATACTGTCTTCAATGTATGATTCTGTCTGGTCTGTTGAAGATTGGTTAGTTGTAGGTGTGTTATTTTATTTCTGTCCTATTCCATTGATTTATGTATCTACTTTTATACCAGTACTATGTCGTTTTGGTTAATATTGCCTTATAGTATAAATTGAAGTCAGGTAATGTGATGTCTCCAGATTTGTTCTTTTTGCTTAGAATTACTTTGCATTATCAGGTTGGTTGGGGATTACATATGAAATTTAAGATTATTTTTTTCTAATTCTATGAGAAGGGACATTGGTATTTCTACGGAAATTGTGCTGAATCTGTAAATCACTTTGGTTACTATGAATATTTTAACAATATTGGTTCTTTCAATCCACAAAAATTGAATGTTTTTCCATGTGTTTTTGTCCTCTGTAACTTCTTCCAGCAATATTTTGTACTTCTTATGGTAGGGCTCTTTCAGCTCTTAGTTAATTATGCCTGTAGGTAAGTTTTTTTATAGCTATTGTAAATTGTATTGATTTTCAACTTGGCTGTTATTGGTGTACAGATGTGCTACAACTTGGGTACAAGTTAATTTTGTTGCCTCAAACTTTACTGAATTTATTGTTCACTTCTAGGAGTCTTTAGAGAGGTCTGTAGGAATTTCTAGATACAAAATTATTTCATGCCCTAACAGGTATAGATTGACTTAAATTGTTTTTATTTTTACTTCTATTTATGTGGCGAATCTGGTTTATTAATTTGCTTATTTTGAACCTTCCTTGCAGCCCTGGATGAAACTCATTTGATCATGGTCAATATTTTTTTGATGTGCTGTTGGATTAAATTTGCTAGGATGTTGTTGAGGATTTTTGCATCTATGTTCATGAGGGATATTGGCCAATAGTTTTCTTTCTTCATTGTGTCCTTTTTCTGGGTTTGTTATCAGAGTGATACTTGTTTTGTTAAATGAGGTAGGGAGAATTACCTCCCTCTGGATGTGATGGACCAGTTTCACTAGGAAAGGCACCAGTTCCTCTTGGTAGGTCTGGTAGAATTTAGCTGTCAACCTGTGTAGTCCTCAGCTTCATTTTTTAGAGGGAGCTTTTATGTTACTGATTCAGTTTGCTAATTGTTATTCATCTGTTTAGGATTTCTGCTTCTTCTTAACTAAACCTGAGAGGTTATGTGTTTCCAAAAATGTATTCCTTTTCTCTATATTTTCTAGTTTGTGTACATAGAGATGTTCACAGTGATACTGGATGCTCTGTTGTGTATCTGTGATATCAGTTGCAATATATTCTTTCTTACTCCTGATTTAGCTCATTTGAATCCTTCCCCTTACTGGTTAATCCTACTAGTGGTCTTTCAATTTTGCTTTTTCTTTTCAAAAATGTTGCAAACCTGCTTGGATAAGAGGAACCAACCAGAGTGGAAGCAGTGGAAATTAAGGAAAATATAATACAAAAGAAGACACAAGCGACAAAGGGTGGGATCAGGTTGTCGGACTCAGTGGAAGGCTGCAACCAGCACCAATACACAAAATCAGCTTCCTTTTATGTTATCTCAGCAGGGTTGTTTACAGGGAAGACAAAAGACATATTTGGGGTCTTACAACATGATTGGAAAACATAAATAACTGTATCAAAAACAGACCATCCTGTTAGTGGTTTCTACTTAACTTTGTTAACACTATGTTAAGAAGCAAAAAGGGAAAGATCACAAGGTTTTTTGATAGTTCCTAACAATAAACTAGACAAAGAAAGAGCTACCTGATTTCTGGCAGAGGGAGCATGAAGAAAGGAATACGGATGTTTTGGGAAAGGAAGAGAAGTAGTTGGGGGCTCATTCTCTGAATGCTTCCCAGAGTGTGGGGGCCTTTTGTTTCATTAATCTTTTGTGTGTATATGTATTTGTTCTGTTTTTTAGAATTTTGATTATGTCTGCTTTGATCTTTGTTATTTCTTGTTTTCTGCTGGCTTCCCATATGATTTGTTCTTGTTTTTCCAAGGGTTGACATAGTTTGCTTATTTTAATCATTCTAACGTTTTAATGTAGGCATTTTGTGGTGTGAATTTACCTCTGACCCTGCTCTTAGCTGTCTCTCAGAGATTTGGGTAGCCTGTATCACATTGTTGTACAACTTATCAGATTTTTAAATTTCCCTCTTAAGTTTGTCCTTGATCCAAAGATTGTTTAGAAATAGTTGATTAACTACAACATATTTCTATATTTTCGAGAGTTTCTCTTATGATTTATTTTACTTTTACTACACTGTGGTATGAGAAGATACATGGTATTATTTTTTAATTTGCTTACTTGTTTGGCCCATCTTGGAAAATATTCCATATGTTGATGAGAAGAATGCATATTATGCAGTTTTGGAGTAGACTGTTCTGTTAATGTCTGTTAAGTGGTAGAGTTCTAGCTAAGTCCAGTGTTTCTTTTCAGAGTTTTTCCCTTGATGATTAATCCAGTTTTGTCAGTGAGTGCTGTAATCCCCTACTATTATTATATTGTTATTTATTTAATTAATAAATAGGCTAATATTCTAATAGTATTTGTTTTGTAAGTCTTGAAATACATGTGGTGAGTTCATATATATTTAAGATTGTTTCATTTTCTTGTGAATTGACCTCGTTCATTATATAGTGATCATCGTTTCCTTTTGTCACTATTGTTGGGTTAAAGTCTATTTTAGCTAAGAGTAGTTACTCTTGCTTGCTTTTGGTTTTCATTTCCATGAAATATTTTTTTCTATTATTTTACTTTGAGTCTATGTGACACTTTACAAGTTGAATGTGTTTCATGGAGAAAGTAGATATTTGGGTTATGTTTCTTTACCTGTTCCATTCATTTATACCTTTTAAGTGCAGCATTTCAAAAGTTTATTTCAATATTAATTTTTATAAGTGAGATACTGTTCTAGCTTTGTATTCACCTTTATGTTTTTGTTTTATAGGTTCTGAGTTGTTTTACTTCCAAGTATTTTTACAATGATGAGTGTTGACTGTTCTTCATGCTGTTTAGAGCACTTTTGAGTATTTCTTGTAGGGCAGGTCTGCTAGTGACAAACTGCCTTAACATTTGCCTATCTTGGAAATATTTTATTTCATCATTGTTAATCAAACTTTGATTTTCAGCATACAAAATTCTTCATTGACAGTTATCCATTTTAAGAATGCTAAAAATGGGATCCTGGTTTCTTTTGGCTTTGTAAAGTTTCTGCTAAGAAGTCTGCTATTAGTCTGATGGATTTTTCTTTGTAAGTTATGTGATGCTTTCATCTTACAGCTAGTAAGATTTTCTACTGTAGTTTGACTCTGGCCAGACTGATGATTGTGTGCTTTGGTGATGTCCCATTTGCAGTAAATATTCCAGGAGTTCCTTGATCTTCTTGTATACATATATCTAAATCTTTAGCAAGACTAGGGGTGTTTTCCTCCATTATTTCCTTGAAAAGGTTTTCCCTGCTTTTTTTGCTATTTCATCCTCTACCTCGGGAATACATATAACTCTTGCACTTAAGCATTTTACATAATCCCATATTCTGAGATTTTCTTAATTTTTCTTAAGTCTTTTTTTCTTTATTTTTGCTAACTTAATTCAAAAGCCTGGTATTTAACTTCTAAAATTCTTCCTTCTACTTGAACTACTCTGTTGTTAAAATTTTGTACTGTATTTTGAAATTTTCTAAATTATCTTTTTATTTCCAGGAGGTCTATTGTATATACTCTTTTTAAGATCATCTCTTTGATAAATTTTTCATTTATGTCATGAATTATATTTACCGGAGGAGTTGTGGGAGTTTTGGGGAGTCTTTTTGTTGGTTTTCAATGTTCTCCTCAATCTTTTTATTGGTGATCCATACCTTGAATTCCATATCTGACATTTCACAAATTCCCCTGTGGTTAAAATCCACTGCTGGAAGCTAGTTCCGTCCTGTGGGAGTGTCAAAGAAGCCTGTCTTTTTTTTAATGTTGCCAGAGTTCTTATGCTAATTGCTTCTCATTTAGAATTTCTTCTATCAACTCAAAACAGATAGTTTTGTGGTTTGCCTGTTTTTTGCTGGGGACTTAGCTTCTCTAGAAAAATGCTGAAGCCAAAGAAGTAAAGATTTACTGTGAGCTGGTGATAAGAGGGACAGACTTGTCTTGATAAGATCAGCAGAGGCAGCAGCTGAGGGAAGCACAGCCACTCACAACTACTTCTCCCAGCAGTGACACCAGTCTATGTCCTCCAAGGGCCCAGAAGTGCCAAGATGCCTGGTCCCACCCTGGCCTAGCTATGGCAGAGGTAGTTGGGGCAGCTGTGTAGCTGTGTGTACAGGGTTAATAGCCTGGCTGTGGATTGTAACTAAACCCGTGGCAGAGGAGAAGTTGTTGTGCCAGGGACTTGCCACCACAGATAGTAGATGCCTTTTAGAAGAGACAGACAGTTTAGGGAGAGAATGGCCAGTCCCACCCTTCCTCAGGGAGATGGTAGCTTTTGTTCTTGAGGCCCTCGAAAGCCCTTGCAAAAGCATTTTAGAGGGAAGGGTATAAGCCCCAATCTTAGTGGAATCAGGTCCCCCCAGGTACTTATGTTCTGAGTGAGTACTAGGGAGCATTGACTATGGACCCAGTGATGCAACCTCTAGACTCCTGTCTATATCCACTGGGAAGAATATAAAGAACTCAGTTAAACAATTTCAGGCTCAGAAGTCTATAGAAACCCCCTATGCCCTCCCTACTGATCAATGCCACTGCACAATCTCTAATCAACCCCATGTGTTACCCTGTGGACCAATGTACATTCAGGGGGCCTCCAATAGCTACAACTGCAAAGTCTGTGGCAGGAGTGTGGTGCCCTGAGGGTCTGTCTCCTACTTCTTCCCCACATGTACGTGCTTCTCCCAACTCTGCCTCATCCAGCTGAGTGGGACACCCTACTTCCCTTTTCTTTACTTGTGGTACCTTACATCATTTCTCTGCTGAAGCTCAGTGATCTAAGATGATTCATCCAAAGGTGAACATCGAGTTGCCACTTTAGAGACTCTCTGTGGGAGCAGCGTGTGCTGGCTGCTTCAAGTTTGCCATTCTGTAAGAAAAACACCCTTGAAAAGCCCCACTTAAGCTCTCTCCTCAGCCATCAGGCCTTCAGACAGATTGATTTCTCCCAAGGACCCATCCTCAAGTATTTCTGAAGAAGCAGTGGTGCCTCCTCAAGTCAACGCTGCAGTAAAGGAAGCTCCTGTCCTGAATGTGACCCTTATATCCAAGTACTCACTTAGCATTTTTACCTGGTTGTGAATAGGCAGGTCACAGTCAGTACACTCAGAACCAAACTCTGAATCCTACCTTACTGTCTAAAAAAAATTGCTCTTGCAATTTTATACTTCATGAAGTAAATGATAGTTCTATTTCTCTAGTTTCTCAGTTGAAAAAAATTTAAAAAAACATTGATTCCTATCATTTCTTATAGGTGTACTGACTGCCCTTACCATTGACTTTTGTCCATTTCTCACTACTTACTCTGGTAATACTCTAGCCTAAGCCATGCTCAACTCTGCCTTATCATTTGCAAGGTTCCAGACTTGCATCTTTGGCTTTCTACTATCTTTCTTAACACAGTAGCAGAATTATCTTGTATGAAGTATGTCCCATCACACATTATTTTCTGTGCAGAACCATAGAATGCCATATTTTTACTATATAATGTCAAAATCTGCATCATAGGTGCCTCACTCGGTGTCCTGGACTCATCTCTCACCCTTACCACGTATTTCCAGTCATGTTAGGTTCCTTGACATTTCTGAATGTATAAAAAGACTGCCACATCTATGAATTCGCATGAATATTCTTTTTTCTTCACATAGCCTTACTGCCCATAGTAGGTTCTCAAGGAACATTTGCTAAACTGAAGAATAAATGATATATCCTTTGCATGATAATTTTCTCTGTCTAATTGCATCCAGAAACATCATAATCTCCCAGGAGTTATTCTGGCTCTGCAGGCACTGGCTGCCTGTTCAACCTAATTAGCATTACTTAGAAAGGAAATGTAGAGCAGCTCAGTGCAAGTGTAAAGAAAGTATTAATCAACCTGAATGCAAAGCTTAAAGGCGAGATAGTAAGAGAATCTACTTCCACTCCTTTAATTATTCTGGCAGCCACAAACAAAGCAGAATGATGAGAAAGGATGGAGGCTGCAGACAGAGGGCAATGAAGATTCCGTCCCAAGGAAGTCATTCTTTTTCCCATTTTATTCCAAGTTTCTGGCATCTCCATCCTATCTACACCTCCAACCCAAAACACTTGTAAATAAATAGTTCTAAACCTTTCCACAGAGTGAATTCAATAACTCTAGAGGGTAACTTGCCTACATTCTAAAACTTAAAAGCCTGGCCTACATTAGTTAAATGAAAACAAAATCTCAGTCAGTGCTTTACCACAGAAAGCAGGGAGCAGCAACGTGCTAAAGTGATATAATGGTGCACCTGAACATGTGCTCAGACCTACTTCCTCTCTTTAAGTCTTACCTTCCTTCTGGTGTTTCTAGTTGTTAATTTCTAGTCATTAATATTAGTGCTAAAGTCTAATTTTTGAAGGAGATGAACTTTTGATTCATATACAGATATGTAATATAAAACAAATACTTGCCAAAGTCTTTGTTTTTGTTTATTGAGCCAGAGTCTTGCTCTTTCATCCTGACTACAGTGTAGTGACATGATCATAGCTCATCACAATGTCAAATTCCTGGGCTTAAGTGATCCTCCTACCTTAGCCTTCCCAGTAGCTGAAACTACATGCATGCACCACAAAGCCTGGTTGGTTTTTCTATTTGTAGTAGAGACCAGATCCCATTCTGCTCAGGCTGTTATCAAACTCCTAAATTCAAGCAATCCTCCCTCATTGGCCTCTTGGAGTGCTAGGATTACAGATGTAAGCAATGACTTTTGTCAAAGATGTTTTAATCAACTCATTAATTAATTTATGAGCCAATAGACATGAAAACCAGTTAAAATGAGAATTTAATTAGTGAAGATTTATATCTCTACAGATAAAATCCACTTATTCGCATTACTGTGAACAAGAATTACTTGCATTGTTCTCAGCATTACTGTTTTATAAAAGTGAACTTCTACCTCTAGAGTCATTCAATTGCTAGGCAAAGACAAAGTTGTAAAACGCTGTGGACTCAAATAATCTCCAGAGAATCCACTAAACTATGCCAGCATGCTATTAATGAGAGAGGATACCTGAGAAGGGTGAGGACTAGCAGCACAGGTCTTCCCAAGAAGACCACAAGGATTCACCCGCAGGGTCCTCTCCATGGTGACTCACCTCTTAGGAATTTGTAAACTTAACTTTGTGGAACTTGGAAATTTCCAAGTTCTGTGAAATCCTGTAAGGGCTGGAATAGCATCTCTTGCTTGATTCAAACTGGCCAATGAGAAGAGTACCTATGGGTTGGAACTTTTTGACTGTCAATAAAAAGGGAAAGATCAAGGCAGTCAGGGAGTGCAGCCATTTGGAATTCTTCTATGCCATAAGCTCCTAGCTGGTAAATAAGGCCCTTCATCTTTTAAACATGGCATTTGGGTGCTCCTTCTCTCCGTTGGGCCTTCTCTTCCTGCAACATTTAAATAACACCAGAATTCCATTTTTACCATTTCCAAGTCATCGGTAATTTTTCCTGACATTAAAAAAAAGGAATTACCTTACTGAAGTACAATAACTTTTTAAAACAAGTTGTACCAAAAAATCCCCTTAGCAGGGAACTACTTTGGACATCTTTATCATATCAAAGAAGCAATGTACCTACATTTTCTTCCAGACTCTCCTTTGACTTATGACTTTTAAACATTTACTCTTTAGAAGACTGATTTTAAAAAAATAAAACAATTCTGCTCTCCATTGCTGCAGTGAAATCACCATTTGTCATGAGTCTGTGACTGCAAAAATGGTAAGAAAGCAATAAGGAAAAGGCTACAGTATGCTTTATTTACATTTATTATTTTCCATTTTTCATTTTCATGTGTCTATATCCTGGGTGTTCCCACTGGCAAAAGAAAAGCTCTTTTTTCTTTGGAAAAAGTGAGCTCATCGAACAAAGCCACGTACACTGTATGATACTCTTCACAGTGCTGCTAAGAGATGTAAACATAATATCTCTGTCACACCCCACATCAGGCACCAAATGTCATGGTCCCATCCCTGGAGCAGGGTCTG
Source organism: Otolemur garnettii (assembly GCF_000181295.1). NCBI lineage: Eukaryota > Metazoa > Chordata > Mammalia > Primates > Galagidae > Otolemur > Otolemur garnettii. Next base: position 549,270 of record NW_003852709.1, read on the forward strand.
CTAAGACCTATGCAAACTGGCGACTACCGACTGAAGAATTTTAGAGTTAGAAACTACAGTAAAGAAAGAGACATGTGATAGAGTAGAATTAAAGGTGGGAGCTCAGGTGTCCATTGCCCATTAGTGGGCTCCTGGCAATGGCCCTGAGTGTTGCTCCACTTTGCTCTTAGAGAAGTCTAATTGCCCAGAGGATAAGATGGAGGAGGGAACAAAGAAGCCAGCAGTTTCTAAGTGAACATATCAAATTTGATTGTTATTATTAACCTTAAGGATAGCCTTGAGAAATCTGAAATCTGATTTCTCTTGTATTGGGAAATCCTCCTGCTTGTGATCACACACACAGAATCCTAGGGAGGTGTTAGACTCCACTAGTTCCTTTTGGAGTAAAAGGCTAGGAATTAGTGGGAGGGAGGAAATTTCCTCCCATCACCACCTTATCAGAGGATCTTCCTTGCCATGAGGGATATAAGCTCTTCTGCCCATATCTCAAGGCTGGAGATACTCCCTTGATCTCTGTCCTAGACAGATGCAAATCTCCACAATGGGTATCTGCTTTGCCTGTTTACTAGGCAGGAAGTGACTCAGTTAATGTATCTTTCTAGGTCTTTGCCATAGCCTCTGCTATGACCATTTTTCCTCAGAGTGCTCACAGACCCAGGGTAAACACTATATCCCCAACAGGCTAGAATTTCAGAAAAGGCATGAAGCTTGCCAGCAATGGCTAGCTTAATGTAAACTAGCTGACCTTTCTTTGTTCTGAATTAGCTTACTTTTTAATTTTCCTCTTTTTCTGATGGGGGGTGCTTTCCTCTGCCAAGAATGGATCTTCTATCTCCTTTCTCCTAGCATATCTATATTCATAAAAGTTGTTTTTTCAATATTTTACACCCATGGTTACCCACAAGCATTTGAATTTTATGGTTCTGTATGACTCCAAATCAAGACATTTTTAGAAATATGTTCATTTTTAGAAATATGTTTCAAATGCCCTCTTACCTTAGTGACTTAGAAAATGTGCTCATTTAACAATAATAAACAAATAAATAAACTGACTCTATTAAAATGTTACTCATTTCAAAAATACAAAAATTTGGGTGGTGCCTGTGGCTCAGTGAGTAGGGTGCTGGCCCCATATACTGAGGGTGGTAGGTTCAAACCCGGCCCCCGCGAAACTGCAACAAAAAAAATAGCCATGTGTTGTGTTGAGTGCCTGTAGTCCCAGCTACTCGGGAGGCTGAGGCAAGAGAATCACCTAAGCTCAAGAGCTGGAGGTTGCTGCGAACAGTGATGCCACTGCACTCTACTGAGGGTGACAAAGTGAGACTCTGTCTCAAAAATATATATATATATATAAAAATTTAAAATAGGTTGGCCTGTAATATCATCACCACCACCACTATGACTGATAATACCATAACATAAAATTTGTTCTAATAACTTAGCCAGTTTTACATATTAGCCCTAGATATTTTTTTTACTAAAGAGCAAATCTTGGAAAAGATTTCACAAATCATTATTATTTGCTAAGTATACGTTCATTTTCCTATTTCACCATTTGAAATTTCACCACTTTCTTTCTATGCTATATGTAGCATATGCTCAGGAACAAATGTACATCTACTTCTACCCTATGAGGAATTTTCCTTAAGATAATATAGTTCTCCCTGATGTTCTTCTTATCTCACCTGGGGAAAATGATCCATTAGAATTCATATCATAAGTCTTCTATATAAATATCAAAAGTCAGTCCTTTTTGTTGCTAACATGAGTTTCAACTTTTCTCTGAATTTACATCTTACTCATTTCGTCTTGCCTTTAGTTTTTCAATTATGTGATTGTTATTCAGTTGTTTTATGACACAATTACTATTTCAAGTTAATCCTAACAGATGTTCTTCTATAATTGAAAAAATATTACACACATCATTCATTATTTCTTGATATGCCAACAATCTGTGATGATGATAAATATTTAAATCTGTTAAAGCATATTTAAAATGTTATTTATGGTTATACATAGACATTCTCATGTAAGCAAAAGTAGGCGTCCACAGAAAAGATGACACACCTCAGTTGTGAATGCCAATGATTACTAAAACCTGTACAACATTTATACAATTCCAGTCCATATTAACATAACTTTATTTTTCAGATATAAAAATCATATGCATAATAAAAGTTAAGATTTTGTCTTAGTAACATTAAATTTGATAGAGTTCTTATTCTCCCAGTATCCAATCTTATGAAGAAAACTGATCTCTAGTATGAGAAATAATGAAGAAAGCAAAATAATCAACAAGCATAGAAGCAGCCAAGATATTTTAAAAGTGTTTATAAACTGATTGACTTTAAAGGAATTAAAATGTATATTTGAGGAGAGATCAGGCCAGTTTTATTACTGACCTAAACTGTCAACAAATAGATAATGGACAACCAAGTATAATTAGTACAATTAATATAATCTCAAATTAATGATTTAAAAAATGTATTTTGTTTATTAGTTTTCCAAAAGGAATCTCCTTCTAGTTGTAGTATAGAAATTTGTTGTTGTAAATAACTGTTCTTTATTTAAATGCTGATGCTAGAAAAAAGATTTAAAAAAATGTCAATTCTACTTATTGAGATATTTAGCTTACTCAAAGTATTGCAATTCTGGTAGGTATAAACTATGAGGCAGTATCCTGGAAATGTTTGTTATATTCAAGTAAAATTTAATAAAGTGAATTTTACTGGATCCTTCATCAATACATGTTATATTTATTTTAATGTTATTTAAAAATAAATGAATGTAACAATAGACACAAATAACTTAATGTAATTTTAACCACAATAAAACAAATTTCAAATTTAATATAATTGATTCTACAAACGCAATCAAATTCAATGAAACACAGTTTTTATCGTGGTTGATTTTTGCTTTTTTTTTTCTTCCTGAAGCCAGTTAACCAAATATAAACATGAAGTTTAAAAAAATAAAAGTTCCAACTTAAGGCCTATATTTATTATGATTTCTTTATTTTGAATTTGGTAAAATTAAGGCAGAAAATGCCTGTTATCATAATATACTATGAAAAGCATTATTAATAATTTCAAAATATATTTGCTAATTCAGAATAATTACAATTTATTCTTCCAGTGAGAATCTCTTAAAACCTAACTTTAATGCAATATCTCTAAAAACCATTTCACTCTCCTAGATATAAATTTAGCTGTATTATTTCAGTCAATTTTACTTTAAATTACAATCTTATTCAATTATTGCTAGAATCAGGAACATAGTATCAATTCATTTTATATTACCTGAAATATTTATTGCCAATTCATTCTCACAGTATGTAAAACATTAGGATTAAAATATTATTTTGCGAGTAATATGAACATAGCACAATGATGTGTTCAACTATGCCTCACCCAATGGACAAAATGAATTCCTCATTGCTAACTGGGGTACTCAAAGTTAAAACTGAACCAGGGGGCCATGGCTGGGTAAGGGAGTGGCCACTTACTCTTTGTTCTCAGAAAGATGCTCTATAATTGTCATAGGACCTCCCTTTTTACAACTGAGACAAATCAGTTTCTGTTGCTGATGCTGATACAACTGCAGCTACATCTGCCCCTTATGACCCAACTCTTACTTCCCGCTCACCTCACCCCCACGCCATTTGAAAGAAATATCTTCCAGATACTTCTGGGTTTGAGTTTGAAAGCTACTCAATCAGAGCTCAGCTACTTCTAACAGTGAGATCTGAACAAGTTTGAATCTGTCATTTGTATAAATAGGCCTTGTGCAGAACAAAGCAAGAACTTCAGTTACCAAGACTCCTCTTCTTTATTTATTGGAGAACATATTTCCAGTTGTACTGCAGCTTGGACCTCCCCAATCTATAGACTGTTTTGTTTAATAGAAAACAAAGCTCTCACTTTTTCCTTCACAGGTCTCATGTTCTTTCGTTAGAATAGATTTCCTTATATTTGATGAACCTTTTTTAGGCATGAATTGATGGCTTAATTTCTTGACTTTTCTTCCCTCTTTTTAAACCCCTGAACTACAATTGCATAAACACTCTTTGGCCTTCCGTAGACTGCAAAAATAATAGTAGTCATCAGCTAAGTAATTCACAGATATACTTACTGCTTCAATGTTTGTACCGATAATTATTTTATATCATGCTTAAATAGATGTTCACTGGGATAAAAATGAGAAGTTTTCTGAGTTCCTATGGGGAGTTTACTAATCTTTGACAATATGTTTAAATATTCCCCATAGCCCACTTAGAAATTGATTCCTATGCAGTAGTAGTATTCAAGGGCAGATGAGATCCCATCTTGAACTGATGGCAGTTGAGATGGGGACAGAATGACTAAATCAAGAGAACAAGAGGACAAGCCACCAGCTCAGAAATAAAATCAGTATAAGTTCAAAGTGGGGAAAAGCAAATGTCACAGAAAAATCTCAGGAAAACCAGAGGAAACCAAGTTCATCATGAAGGAAACCTTAGACTAAGGGAACAAAAAGTAAAAGAATGTAGTGGAGAGAAAAAGAGGAAACTGACATTTAGCCTAGGGTAGGCTCTGGAGGTTAGCCAATTGCTAGTTATTTAAGCACGATCTGAGGAAAAGCGAAGATACGAACATTTTGGAGCTAATTTCTTTACTAAATATATGTTATATTTTATTTTAAAGAATCAGCAGCTCTCATTTTTTGCTCTTTCTTCCTGATAAAATCAAATCTATTTATTCCCTGAATGCTTATAACAATGCTTTCTAATGATGGAAATCAGCTGAATTATGTAGATTTAATTAAGTATAAGTATAGTTAAATGGAAAAGAAAAAGAATCCCTGAAATAACTCTTAACTTCTCAGTTAAAAAGAAAGACCGTATCCAGGCCACTGTTTCTGACTGGAGTTATATTAAGAAACTACTGAGCTTCAATAGTGATTTGACCATCTGTCTTCCCTTAATTAGGTTCTAACAGATAGGTTGTAGGCATAGGCATGGGGGATAGGAAATAAGGATGCGAGGAAGTGTTTCAGTGAGAGGATCATCCTGGGTCACTTGTTTGAAGAAGGTTATATATTAAAGAAATAAATATGCTTTTCCTCTTTATAAGTTTTTTTTTTTTTAAATTTCAGACTTTCATTAGCATTATCTACTCAAATTTTCTTATAAATTTGAAATAAGAAATTGAAGTGACATGATTAGATAAGTTCAGATTTTCTCCCCCTAAATGGAACTTTTCTGCGTTACATGCATTCACACTACATTTGGGGGGGCTCAGCCAGCTTTTCTGTTTCAAACCTATGAATATAAGTGAAGAAGTACTGAGCAGAAAACTCTTGAGGGGTTGCTAATCGACACTCTGGAATCATCACTTGTCTCTACTACTGAGTGCTTCCTATGTTCTTGCACAAAATGATACAAACAAATATAACTTTTAAACAGCCAGACAACACTAGTCCAGTTCTCTTTATTTAAAAATTTCTGAACAGCTGGAGTTAAATTACAGATTAATACCTTCTTTCATATAATTTTCATAAAATCCTTGCACTTGGGCTGATATTACTTTTAGCCCTTAAATAATACCTTGTGTCTAACAATTAAAATGTTTTCTAAAAATTGGACGAGCTTAGTAAAAATATGAGGTAGGCATTGACTTTGGGATGACTATGAAAGTTTGGTTTGTAGACAACACTTTCTGCTATTTCCTTCACTGTCTTAGAGCCTCAGTCCTCGGAGGGAACTTATACTAAATATTTCTGGGTTTAGTGCTCCTGATGATTGCTTCCATAATTGTACTGTTTGATTCATCAAATGTTTAAATGCCAGGATGAAGATTCAGCCCATTCTTTTCCGTTCTTAATTACACTCAAGAGACAAGCAATACACAATTATGCTTATGTGTGTAGCTTTTAAAGTGGTATTACTTGGGCTTCAGTCTCTGTCTTACTATTTTTTAGCTTTGATATTTTAAACAGCACAATACACATAAAGTTTTTTTTCTGTACAATAGTCATTAGTATTTCTCTTAAAGCTGGGGTGTCCCACCCATGGCCCATGGGCTGCACACAGTCCAGGATGGTTCTGAATGTATCCCAACACAGAATTGCAGACTTACTGAAAACATTATGAGATCTTTTTTGTAGAACTTAATTAAGCAATTCTTGTAGACAGCAACATCATGTTGTGATGTCATGGAAAATAAAGGTAAGTATCGTTTCCCAGAGTGTGTGACTTTGGTTTTAAAGTGTGTGCAGCTTCCAGTGCATTATCTTCCTAGCGCAGACAGTCACATTGACACCACGTCACATTATATGTGCTCCAATAGTGCCCCTCAAGCTGCCATTGCAACATTAGGTGCTTAATGTTTTTCAGATGTCAGGTAAGCATTCTTGCTTGATTATTAAGGAGACTTCTACACCTTGGTGGGGCCTCACACGTGCCCTGCCATGCTTTACAATGGTCCCTCTGCCTCACCTTGTAGCCACAGCTGAAATGTGGAAGGGCCCAAACCTTGTTTTCTATTTTCCTGTCAAATAGTTTTAATAATAAAAGTAAACATAGTACTTTACCTAGTGATTGGTATTTTAATCCCAGCATGACTTCTACAACATCTGAAAGGAAAACAGAACCCAAAAAGGAAAATTTACATATGAAGGAAGATTGTTCAATGAAAAGTGGACAGATGACTCCTTTTTCTGTCAAAGCAAACAGTAAGACACCCTGCTTAATTTGTAGGGAATTTGTGCACATTTTCAAAGACTATAACTTGAAAAGACATTTTATACAAAAAATAGTGCCCAATTCAATTCATATGAAAGATTGTGTGGTAAGAACAAAACGGAAGAACTGAAAAAATGTCTGTCCTCTCAATGAATTTTTTAAAAGTTAATACTCAGAAGGATTCCATTGTAAAAGTTAGTTATGTGGTATCATAGTAACTAGCAAAAAAAAAAAATCAAAACCATTTATTGATGGTGAGGTAATTAAGCAATGTATGGGAAGCACAGCAGATATAATTTACCCTGAAAAAAGGGAGATTTCCTAAAATCTGTTTCTCTCACCAGACTATAGCTAAGCAAATTGAACAAATTTGGAAACCCATCAAAAGAAGTTTGGAGAATAAAACTGCTAATTTTAAATTGTATGTTTTGGCAATGGATGACAAAACACTGATACTACAAATATGGCTCAACTTGCCATTTTTATTGTAGACAGTGATAATGAATATAATATCACTGAAGAAATGGCTTCTATGGTGCCATTAAAAGATGCTACTGGGCTCGGCGCCTGTCGCTCAAGTGCCTAAGGTGCCAGCCACATACACCTAAGGTGGCGGGTTCCAATCCAGCCCAGACCCGCCAAACAACAATGACGGCTGCAACCAAAAAATAGCCAGGCGTTGTGGCGGGTGCCTGTGGTCCCAGCTACTTGGGAGGCGGAGGCAGGAGACTCGATTGAGCCCAGGAGTTGAAGGTTGCTGTGAACTGTGATGCCACGGTACTCTACCCAGGGGGACAGCTTGAGGCTCTGTCTCAAAAAAAAAAAAAAAAGATGCTACTAAGTCAAAATATTTATACATAGCAGTAAAAAATATGTTAAAGCAATGCTCTTTGTCCATTGTCAACATATCTGATGGTGCCTCAGTGATGATAGGTAAAAGAAAGGGACTTGTAAAACTAATAGAAGACAATGGAATTGCTACACAAAATTTGCATTTGATTATCACTGCATAGTACACTAAGAAAATTTATATACAAAAGCTTTATAAATGGACGTCATGCAAGTCATCATAAAGACTGTATATTTCATCAAGAGTTACTATAAAGCTAAAATAGTAAAGACAATGTGGTATTAACAAAAGAATGGATAGACAATTAATTGGAAGACAATTTTTCAGGCAAATGCAATCCAGAAGAAAGGAGGGGTTGCAATCTTATTTTCAGACACACGTGGATTTAAAGCAACTAAAGTCAAAAAAGACAAAGATGGTCACTTCATATTGGTCAAGGGAAAAATACAACAAGAAGACATTTCAATTCTAAATATTTATGCACCCAACTTAAATGCTCCCAGATTCTTGAAACAGACCTTACTTACTCTGAGCGATATGATCTTCTATAACACCTTAATAACAGGGGACTTTAACACTTCTCTCACAGAGCTGAACAGATCCTCTAGTCTAAACAGAAATTAAACAATGATATAAAAGTCTTAAATGAGACCCTAGAACAACTGTACTTGATAGATGTATATTGAGCACTCCATCCTAAAGATAAACAATATATACATTCTTCTTATCACCCCATGGAACACTCTTCAAAAATGATCATATTCTAGGACACAAAACATACCTCAACAGAATCAAAAGAATTGAAATTTTATCTTGCATCTTTTCAGACCACAAGGCACTAAAGGTAGAATTCAACTCCAACAAAAACATTCAACCCCACACAAAGGCATGGAAATTAAACAACCTTATGCTGAATAACAGACGGGTTCAGGAAGAAATAAAAAAGGAAATCATTAATTTCCTTGAGCACAACAACAATGAAGACACAAGCTACCAAAACCTGTGGGATACTGCAAAAGCAGTTTTGAGAGGAAAATTTATCACTTTAGAAGCCTACATTCGGAAAACAGAAAAAGAGCACATCAATAAACTCAAGAGCTATCTTATAGAATGGATACATAAATCAATAAAATGAAACAGAGATCCCAAAAGTAGACCCATAAAAATATAGTCAACTGACTTTTAATGAAGGTGAAAATTCAACACAATGAGGAAAAACAAGTCTTTTCAAGAAATGGTGCTTGAACAATTGGTGATCCATGTACAAAAGTAAGAATCTAAACTCAAAGCTCACACACTTTACAGAAATTAACTCAAAAAGGATCACAGACTGAAATGTAAAGAGAAAAACAGTAAACATAGAACATAACATTGGCAAAAATTCTCCATCACTTTAGGTTTTTTTACTGATCGTCTTTGAAATACTACATCAAAGACATGATCACCTAAAAATAATAGATCAGCTGAACTTAATAAAAAATTAAAAATTGGGGCTCTACAAAAGATATTGTCAAGAGATTAAAAGTCAAACAATAGTCTTGGAGAAAATATTTGCAAGGTAGATCTGATAAAGAATTGCTACCAAAAATATAAAAAGAGCACTTAAAATCTACACTATGAAACTTTATCAAAAGTGTGCCAAAGTGTTAACAAACGCCTCACCAAGGAAGATACACAGATAGCAAATAAGCATAGAAAAAGGTGCTCTGTATGTCATCAGAGAAATGCAAATTAAAACAAGGACATTCCATTACACCTTCTAGAAAGGCCAAAATTCAGTACCTTGACAAGATCTGATGCTTACAAGCAAGTGGAGCAACAGGAATTCTCATCTGCTGTTATGAGAACCCAATGTGGTATGCTGTGGAAGATAGCTTGGCAGCTCCTCACAAAACTAAATATATTCTTACAATACAGTTTGGTAATTGTGTCACATGGTATATATTCAAAGGATTTGAAAACTTATGCCTGCACAAAAACCTGCTCCTAGATATGTATAGCAACTTCCGTCAGAATTGCCAACCCTTAGAAATAACTGAAATGTCCTTCAGTATGTGAGCAGATTAGTAGTTGCTAAGGGTTAGCCTAGAGGGAGAGATAAAGAGAGGATGGAGGATGGAGGATTCTTAGGGCAAGGAAACTATTCTGTATGAGACTATAAAGGGTGAATACACATCATCATATATTTTTCCATAGAACACATAATGCCAGCAGCCAAGTCCTAGTGTAAACTATGGAATTAGGGTGATAAAGATGTGCCAGTGCAGACTAATCAATCATAACAAATTGCACCATTCTCATGGAGTAGGTTGATGGTGGAGGGATCTAAGCCCATCTGGGGCAAGGAGCATCTGGAACATCTCTGTACCTCTGTGTAACTTTTCTGTGAAACTAAAACTGTTAATCCTTATGTCTATTAATTTTTTTTTCTTACTCCATCTATTTTCTTTTTGTTTTTCAAAACTTTTCTTATAATATTGAGTTCATAAGGTTAGGAGGTATTTATTTCCTGTTATATCCTTAATGCTTGATATCTGGCAATACTTACACACTCATTTGTTGAATATTAAATAAATTAGTTGATGAAAGTTAATTGAAAGCCTTTTTTGTCCAAAAGAAAAGACAGTTCAGAAGACAATGACATTTGCACTATCTTATTTCCTACTTATGTGTAACTGGGATTGCTTTAAGCATGAAGCACATACTATCATTTAATACGTGCATTAACCCTGTACATCAGTGAAGTTATTGCCCTCATTATTCACATTACACAACACACACACAGAGAAAACAAACAATGATAATTTTTGTGTGTGTGAAGCTAGAAAGGGAAACTTAATCAGTTTGCCAGCAAAGTGTGAAAAACGGCCAACTATCCGGCCAAATTTTCCTGAACATTAGCAGAAATACAGAGCTTTTCAAAGGAAAAGCCTATTGTAGTTCAACTATAGTTAATAATTCTAGTCTGCCCATTTCTGTGGAGGACAAAAACGTGACTGCCAACCTCCTGAAAGTTCAGAGCAGGCCTTTGCCAGCAAGGTGCAGGCCTCCATCCCCATCTCTGTCCCTAAATTTTTCAAGATTTTATTAAATGGGATAGAAGATAGTTGACATGAACAGGGCAGACTTCAGAGTGAATGCTTTTAACCATGGTCTACAACTACCTCCTGGAGCATTATCTGTATTTAGAAGGGAGAATTGACTTAGAAATAGGAGTAGGATGTATAAAAGAAATTTATCTGGCTTGGAAAATTGGAATAAGTTAGTTTAAAGTGAGAAGAACTATGATAATATCAAAGTTTCTTAATGTATAATCTAGACAAAAATGTCAAGCACAATTTTATGTTAAGAAATTTAAAACCAATTGAGTGGATTGAGAAATTAGTCCCAGAACACTTTAACCAGGTGGCATAATAGTGTACAAATAAGTTAATATTCAAATGTACACTCCCACACCTTCAGTTTATAACTACGTTTGTAAATCCAGCTGGAAGAAATAAATATAAAAATAAAATCAAAATATTAAACTATGCAAGCACAAGCACACGTATTTATATTTCTTTTCTTCCTTTCCCCTTCCTTTTTTCCTCCTCTCTCTCTCCCCTTTACCTCTGCCTCTCCTCCTCACTCTTTTCTCCAATGAAATCATACCAAGGATTGTAGGTAAATAAGTTACATATAAGCTGAGCTGCTATTGCTGAACTGTGATGAAAAACCAAAATTTTATGTATTCTTGTCACTTCCCACAACTACCACCAACCAAGCAACATTATCATAATTTTCCTCAGACACAGAAACCGTCTGGAAACAACCAATTTAAACAACTCTAGGTTTAAGTAAGAGGCATGTAGCATTATTTATGACCTACAGTCTCCATAATTCTAATGATTATTTTTGTGAAGCTGACTTTGGATATTAGACATTTCCACCCAAGGCACAACACATCTATTCTCACCAAAACTATTCCTTATTACCTTCCTTCATGTCTTCCGGATCTTACATTCTCGTATTTAATTTCTCCTCATTCATCTTGTCTACCACCAAATATACTAGCTATATTCCTCAAGTGTCTTTAGGTCCAGTTATTCCTGTCCTTCTACACTGCTCTGTCTCAAGACCTGATGGTCACACATCTGTCTTATCTTCTTGTTTCCAGCTTCTTCTTCCTGATCTGCACAGTGATCATTCTAAAACAAATAGTGGATGGTAATAGAGGGTTAATGGTGCTCTGTTACCTAAAAAAAAAAATCCTATCAAGGTCTCCAAATTCTATTAAGATGCCACTGTATAATTTATCAGATGATTCTCACAATTTCTCTCACACTCTGTAATCTACTCAGAATAATTTTATGTCTAGGTCATGCCATTCTCTTTTTGGTCTCCATATTTATTAATGGGTTTTCTCCTTTGCTGAAAATTTCATTATTCACATTTTCTGTCTAATCACTGTTATCTATGCTGTGAAGACTTTCCTGACCCTCTCTACTATGAAACACCTTCTTTCTAGCCCTTCACTGGGCTCCAGTACAATTTCTCTCCTGCTTCTATTATACACATTATTATGTGCAATGTAATTATGTTCTGCATGAGAACTTTGAGGTTAGAAACCATGTTATATCTGTTCCCAAATATACAGAATTTGGTGTATATAATTATCCCCCAGAAAATACAGATTCATTATATATATTGTTTCTTACATGATACTCAATTTCTCTAATTCATTAAATTTAAAATGTCATTCAATGTAAAAGACATCACTATTAAGTATACTAAGTGAAATATTGCAATTAAGTTATGACATACAGTTGAATAAGAAACACCCAAATTTTAAGGATGTTAAAATGTAGCAATAAATGGGTGGCATAAAAAGGATGAAGTATGAGGTTATATTTTGAATGCTAAAATACCACTGAGGGAAGATACAATAATTGGAAATGTTTTCAATCAGTGTTAAATTGCATACTTAAAGAAGATACTTGTTTAAATGTTAGTCAAATAAAAGGATGAGAGCACATAAGCAAACAACATAGGTGTGGCGATTAATCTCAGGAATTTAACCTCACAATTGTACTGTACATATTTACTGTAATTACAAATAAGTATTTAAGTCACTTGAAGCAAGTAACATTCCCTACTGAGGTATGATAGCCATGAATACACATACAACTATGAGATAAAGTGAAAAACAAACAAAATACGACCATTCTAATGATATGTGAATGGGTTCTAATGATACCCATGCAACTACATGGATTTTAAAAAGCTTCACACAAAGAAAAAAATCCATATTAAGCAACTTAAAAGAAACGAAGAGGGGACCTGCAGGAATATAGTGTAAAGGGAATCAAAAACTGGCTCAGCGCCTGTGGCTCAAG
>NW_003852709.1:563108-578365 GCF_000181295.1 Otolemur garnettii
TACTTGGGAGGCTGAGGCAGGAGACTCGCTTGAGCCCAGGAGTTGGAGGTTGCTGTGAGCGTGATGCCATGGCACTCTAGCCAGGGGGATAGCTTGAGGCTCCGTCTCAAAAAAAAAAAAAAAAAAAAAAAAAGCTTATGTTGCCCACATATATGATCATGCTAAAAATGTTTGATCAAGCAATAGAAACAAAAGAAAAATGCTGAGGTTTAGCATAGTAACTTTCAAATAAAATGCTTAACTTAATTAAATAAAAGAATATGAAATTATGGAATTCTCCATGGAATTCTGAATGTTGGATTTTCAGAAAGTTAAAATGAAACAATAGAATATATAAAGACCACTGAGAAACACACACACATTCACATATGCACAGATATAAATAGATAGGTAACTATATAGTTGATAGATAAATAAATAGGATAAAATAGCTGTTGTATAAGAAAAAAATATGAAAAGAATATGATTCTTCAATATGATGTACCAAAAAGCCAGAGGATGGCATAAAAAAAAATCTGTCAAACTATTAGATTTATGGATGACTTAAACTAAGAGAGATATAGCTATGCAACAACTCTTAAAATTCTAAGAGAAAACTTTTACATGAATAATTTGGGAAAAAAATTAAGCCATATTTTACTAGCTGACAATCTTATTAAAGAAAGTGCCTGCCTAATACTTTGTCAAGCCAAGATTTTCAGTTAAGATTTTCCTGATTTTCTCTATTGGAGCTTATTTGCTCTGCCATGCTTCCCACAGTCAGTTGATAATTTTGAGTCACAATTTAACTAATTTTTCCCATGTATTCGTCACTTCTGCTCATTACTGGCCGCGCCGATTTCTTTTTATGAGTACATGTTCTTTCCCCTCAGAAAAATGTCTTATTCATTTCTACACTGCCATTTTCTTCATGTCATTGTCCCCATAAGTTTGGATTAACATGTCCCTGATTTCACTTCTACTCTTGCCATGTTTAACAAGAAATTTAATGTTTGTTTCTTGCTCTAGTTGAAGCCCCAACATTCTCATAAGAGCATGAGAATAGCACACAGCAACAATAATGAACAACAGTCAGCAAACACCACCACATGTCAACCTGATCACAGCTGTGTGATACTGATATACCAAGGTTATGAACCCTTACTGAGCTGTCTGTACAATGCTAACATAACTGCACAGTGGGAAATTTGCAAACTTAATCATCAGATCTCATATGACACATTACAGCACATAAAGTAAAATTTATCTCAAGAATAAATATTATTTTAAAATTCACACATGAATTAATATAGTTTTCTATTTTGTATACACTAAGTCCTTCAATATAATGTGGATTGAAGTAATGAAAGAGACTATTCTTTTATTTCTGATCTCCAAGAAAATCATTCCTTATTTGTTGAGGTAATGTTTGTGGATGGTATGAGGAAAGTGTCAAAGATTGTTGCCAATTTTTTAAAAAATGTCTTATATGTGTGGATGTCTAATGGGCCTAGTGTCATTCTTTTATCTGACCATCTTTTTCCTCATACATTTTGCAGTGTCATTGTACCCAGTGTCAACTGGGTATTATTTCTAGAGTCTCAGTTTGATACTATTACTCTATATGTCTATGAATATGTGAGCAATGCAGTGCCTTGAAAACTAGTTTTAAAGGAAGTTTAAAACTCAGATATAAAAGTCCTCCAGTTTTGTTCCTTTCAGGGATATTTTGCAAGTATTAGTGCATTAGTTTTATGCTTATTTTGTTTAATTTATCTTTAGATGATTGTGACATAAAATTAAAAATCAATTCCAAAAGGAACTGTCAAAACTCTACAAATAAATGAAAATTAAATGGAAATTAAACAGCATGATTGTGAATGATCTTTGGGTCAGTAATGAAATCAATATGGAAACAAAATTTTTTTAAATGATCAAAACTTATGACACAACATATCAAAACCTCTGTGAAAGAGCAAAAGCAACAAAAGAGGGAAATTTAAAACATTACATTACATGTCTACATTCACAAAGATGGAAAAACTATAAATTAATAACCTAGTATCACTCGTCAAGGAAATAGAAAAAGAAGAACAAACCAAACCCAAAATAACAGGTAAGAAGAAATAACAAAAATCAGAACAGAACTATGTAAAATTGAGACTAAAAAGAAAAAAGATCAATGAAACAAAAAGTTGGTTCTTTGGAAAGATAAACAGAACTGGTAGAACAGTAGCCAGATTAGCCAAGAAAAGAGAAAATTAGAATAAACTCAATCAGAAAAATAAAAAGAGAAATTACAACATTACCACAAATATAAAAGGTGATCTGAGACTACTATGAACATCTTTATGCCCATAAACTATTAAACCTAGAAGAAATGGGGATAATTTCCTAGAAACACACTACCTATCAAGTTTGAATCAGGAAGAAATAGAAATCTTAAACAAATAATGAGTAGTAAGATTAAATCAGTAAAAAATAAAATCCCAACCTTAAAAATTCCAGGACCAGATAATTCAAAGCTGACTCCTATTATATATACAAAGATGACCTGGTACCAATCCTATTGAAACTTTTCCAAAAGATGAAGAAGGAGATCTTCTCCAATTCACTCTAATGAAGCTGGTATCTCCATGATACCAAGGCCTGGAAAAGAAAACTACAGACCAATGTTCTAGATAATCACAGATACAAAAATTATCAACAAAATACTGTAGAACCTCCATAACTATCATCTCCTTACATTGACCACCTCCTTAAGTTGACCTAATTTTCCTAGACCAGATAGATATCACATGTACTCAGTGGAAGTTCCTTATGTTGACCACCTCTATATGCTGACCAGTTAGTTATAATCCATTGGGTGGTCAACTTACAGAGGTTCTACTATACTAGCAAATGAATCCTATAGCATATGAAAAAGATAATTCACCACAATCCTGGGTTTTATCCAAGAATTCAAGGATGGTTCAGCATGTGAAAATCAATAAATGTCATTCATCACATAAACAGAAATAAAAACAAAAGCCATAGATCATTTAAATACATGCAGTTTCTCTGTTAAGCAATTGCAAGTGATTATTTTTAACAAATGCCCTTGGAATGACTTTTTTATAGAGGGTGTCCAAAGAGAGGTCACATTTTGATAATACCAGGTAAATAGGGATATTCCAGGAGGCTATTAAGTAGTGACACTGCTCTTGGGACAAAGCCTCATAAAGAGACCTAAGCCAGGTCTATTTGTGCCAGTGGCAGCAAGGATGCTGTTTTTCACTGCTGTAATTAATGTGAATCTGTTAGTCTTCAAGACTATCATAAAATAGGATGAAGAGGATAAGAGTAAGCAAAGTTAAATGTTATAACCTCACCACTATATTGAGGTTAAGTAGATTTTTTTGAATGAATTCTCTTTAGATGGTTGCAAACATTTGATTAATTTTTGGAGTTTTGAGAAAGTCAATTTTTATAATTTGGGAATATTTTCATTGCTTTGTGGAGGAATGAATTTCTGGAGTCCCTCATTCTAGAACTCTGACCCTACATCTTTATAAGTTAATATACTTATCAATATGGTTGGATTGAATCTATCATTATGTTATTTTTTCTCTCATTTACTCTTGGATAAATTTCTGATTTATTCTAGCTTAATTGCAAAAATGCCCTTATTTCATAAATCTTAATGTGTATAAATATTCTATAACAAAAAAGTTCCATTTATAGAAATATCTTCTGAATCAATTCTTCTCCATATGCCACAATTGACTGGTACAAAAATATTAATAAAATTGATATTTGAAAAAAGAAAAACCACTAAAACCTAAATTTCCATTGGTAGGAAAATAAATGTGGTTTAATTATGAAACAGAATAGAATATGGGGAAAGGGGAGAGGGAGGGGAGGGGAGGATGGGTGGAGGGAGGGTGATTGGTGGGATCATGTCTGTGGTTCATCTTACAAGGGTACATGTGAATCTTTCTAAATGTAGAACATAAATGTCTTAACACAATAACTTAGAAAAAGACACAAAGGCTATGTTAACCATTTTGATGAAAATATTACAAATTATATATAAAACCAGCACACTGTACCCCATGACAGTATTAATGTACACAGCTTTGATTAAAAAATAACAACAACAACAATAAAAAAACTAGTGGTGAGGATGAATAGACTTCAGGTTAAAAAATTGACACAGATAAATTCTAAAATTATAATGTGAAACAAAGACTCCTAGGGCTTATATACTTTGGAGACAAACACTGTTACGTGTCTTCCCAGAGCAGGTGCTGTTTTCATCACTGATGGATATTTTTACTGACCTGTTCTCGCCTAAGCTCTGATACCTTTCCCAGTTCATTTGCAAAGGAATGCTTACCTGATAAAGATACATAGCAGAACTGCAGTATTTCCCTCTCCTGCAGCATAAAACATTGTGTCTTCATCCAGACCCTAGTCCTTCCACATCTTTCCATGAGATGTTGAAAGATGAAGACTGTACACCTTACTTCACTGGTTCTTTTTGTTCATAGAACAAAAGCCTGTTTTTGTTGAGGCTCTAATATTTACTGTAGTTGCAAGCTTAAGTTTAACTTTGATGCATCACCCTGAATAATACACAAAGTAATTTTTTACTCCATTAGTAGGATCTTGAATACCAGAATTTTTACACCCCAGGTTCTATTGGGTAGCTAAAACAGATCCAGATGATCAATTTCTTTTTTTTTTTATAATAGGCAGTAAGCATGCCTACACTCTGCACCAGATAAAGACATTGTCTCTGTTAGACTGAATGGTGACTGCATTTTCCTCTGGAAAATGACACTTGACACTATCTCTATGTCACAAGCCTCTGTGTAAACTTGCCCTTTGCTCTGAAGAGAGCTGCGGTTACTTTCTTTACTCTCAAGAAAAAATGCTCTAAGGTTGTACACAAACACATATCTTTGAAAAAAGTCCCAAAGAAGGGACAGTCAGTGCTTTGTTCACAAGACAGGCAGACATCTAAGAGACACATAGAGAATTATCTACCAGGAATCTGCAGTTACTTTTCCCAGTGCAGCCTACTTCTATTCCCCTATAGCTTGCTGCTTTGATGTGTATATTCTTTTATAACTCTTTACTTGTTGAGTTAAAATATTATATATATACATATATAATCTGTCCATAAAATATCCAGCCATATACTATAAAAAGTAGGAACATTAATCCTAAAGGATAGGACATAATACATAGGACACGTATTATGTCCTATGTATTAAGATAGGACATAATCCTAGAAGATAAGACATAATACATAGGACAGTGACATCTCAATCCTCTTCAAGGTAGGCACTTGGGACCACACACAGTTCTCCCAGCATCTCTCAACCTCATCCACACACAGTTCACATTCTCAGGGGTTCTGCTTGTTGCGGGCCTTCTAGAATGTGGACCACTGTCAACAAATTCTCAACCATCTTTGTTATTTGCACTGCACTTGTGGCAATTAACCCCAGAAATGTCTGAATCATGCATGGAAAAATATTCACATTTAATGCAAAATTTGATGCAGATTCTTAGCTCCCTCATCTCAGTCATTTTGAATGTGAGAGCCACACAGTACACATGCTCACTCCACAGTGTCTCATGTCCCACTGACTGCAAAGTGAAGTCACCTTTGTTCACCCATGAGGAGTCCAGTCCACTCTCCTTGGATGCCAGGTTACATTGATGTTATGCAAACTTTTCTCATTATATTAACATAGCTGGATACTTTCTGAACAGATTTTATGTGTGTGTGTGTGTGTGTGTGTGTGTGTGTGTGTAGAGAGAGAGAGATCACTTAATTCCTTTTACCTAAAGTTCAGTAAGTCATAAAAGTGAAGGGAAACTATATGAGATTGAAGAAAAAAACTACATGAGATAAACATAATAAAAAAAATCAGACAAATCAAAGCAACCTCGTTTTATACATATATATCATTATTTAATGAAAATGCTCAAATTTTGATTTTAATTATCTTTAAAATCCTTATGACACTACTGTCTAGAGTTTTTATAAGTATTCAAGCACATGGACATCAGGAGATTCTGAGGATAATAAAAATCATGAGTGCTGAGCACTTGGCATTTAAGAAATAGATTAGCATATACTGCTTTATAAACAATTTAATGAGACTGACTGCAGTATACTCAGAGTAAAATAATACTAAAAGTAGCAAAATACTAGAAATTATTTTTAGGCAGTATCAAAATTTTATTAATGTGGATATTGAAACAAGTCTAAGAGGAAATTGTTGAAATGTCAATGATTTCTAGCCATGTGGCACTGTGTTAGTTATTCAAAACCTCTCTGGCTTCAGTTTCCTGTTTTGAACAAAAAGCACCAATAGAAATGGCATTATAGAGTTGTTTTGAGCATCCAAAAGAATGCATGCATACTAAAACACTTTATTTAGATTATTTTTTGCACACTATAGATTCAGTATTGAAAACAAAGACCAAATTTGAATACACTGATGACATAGTGATAGTGGTTTTGCATTCTATACTCAGTTGATTGTATTTGCTAACCTCTCACATTTTTATCTACACAAACAAACGGTATTAAAGGAAAAAGTCAGAAACTATACAAGATATCTTGAGGTGCCTACAGTAGTCTTTTTGTTTTCTTGAGACAGAATCTCACTCTGTCACCCTGTGTAGAGTGCTATAGCATCATCATAGCTCACAACAACCTCAAACTCTTGGGCTTAAGTGATCCTCCTGCCTTAGCCTCCTGAGTAGTTGAGACCATGCTGCCTGGCTATTTGTAGTTTTTTAGAAAGTTATTGCCTCAAGTTTTTAGTCTACTTAGTTTATGAAATAAGCACATTATTGAGGTCAGCCAGAATGTAGAGTTTTGAAATTTTAGTAGTTGGGTTTATTTAATATATTTGCTTGAATACATAGATTCTGTATTTCATTTTAAAGCAAATATATTTTTCCTATTTCTGCACCTTTTGTGTGATAAATTATAGTAGTGAAACATTTATTGTATTCACCAGAATGGAAAAAACTCAGAAAAACAAAAAGTGCTCTGTGGTCCAACTTTTTTTTTTTTTGTATGATCAGGCATTGTTTAATCATCATACTTACCACAATTAGAAAGGGTTTAAGTGTTTTAGGAAGAGGAAAACATGTTTTCTAAATAGTTCTTGTTCAAGTCTTAATGATCATGCCATTCAAAGATCATTAAGTATACTGTGGACTAATTAATTTCCTATAAAATTTCAGTGATAATTAGAGCTTTTATTTCATTGTGTAAAAAAATTAGGATACAAAACAATTTTTAGTAGTTTATTGAGCATGATCTGTAACATCTCAATCACAGATTAATATTAAGACTAACTAGAGCTTGACATTGTTGGTAGTGTTACTGAAAATTTGCTTTTATCAGAATTTAATTTACATCAACATTCTACTCATGTAAAGATAAACCGACTGGGAAAAAAAAAATTACCAACCTGTGACATTGTAAGATGACCCTGTTTTCACCTCACTGTATAGATTCTACAGCTAGAGAGGCCTGTGGAGGTGGTATAGTCACCCAAAGTGTACATTGGGGAAATGTGGAACAAAGAGGCAAATTAGCCATGTAAAGATCTGTATTCTGAGAGCTGTAACCAGGCGAGCATTTGTGGACTGACTTTGATTCTCATTAGCCATGTGGTCTTTGGCAAGGTACCAAAACGTTTTAAGTGTTAGTTACCTTATCAGTGAAATGCAAGTGATAGTTTTCCACTAAAAGGGTACGGGGAAGATTAATGGAGATAGTGTTTGTAAAGCAGTTGGAACATTACTAGGTATTGTAAGTACCCAATATGCAAGTTCCTAAAATCCATGTATGAACACAGCTTTCTTAGACTTCGTTTAAATTATATAGCTCTCAGTATTCCTTAATAAAAGATAAGAGGCACAATTAGAGCACTGGTCCTTTAACTTTTAGGGGATCTCATTAAAAATGCAACTTCTGATCCATTTTAACTTGGGTGGGGACCTGAGTTTCTTCATTTCTAACAAGTTAACTGGTGATGCTGATGCCTCTGATCTTGGGACCACTTTTAGGAGCAAAGCATGCAAGTTTCCCCTGATTAAAAAAGTGTGGGAACTGTTTTGAGGGAAATTACAGAGAACCCCATGGTTGAGAGGCAAACACTGCAGCCTCCTTTAAAATTGTCCATTTGAAAGATACTTAGAGATTATGGGAGGTGAACAGAGATGTAGAATGCAAAAGCCTCACGGTTGCCTTCTCCTCCGTTCCAAAGGACTCCTTGTAGGAATGCTGGGGGGACGATATTCCAAGATCTGCTTCCTATGGATGGATGGCAATGTGTTATTTGGCAAAGAATCGCACTATAGTTTTTCCCCTGCTGTGTAGACATGCCAAAATAAAGAAAGTAAAACCACTCTTAACTGACAAAATCTGGCTTACTTAAAGAAAACATCTTGGAGTGCATTTTAGCCTTTGAAAAATCTAAACTTTTTTTTAGAAAAAAATTTTATTAAAAAAAAAAAAAATTAAAGCAGCATCCTGTGTCCAGGACCTGTCAATTATTGAATACAGACAAAGTCATCCTACATAGAACAATAAGACACATTTCCTAGCATATAAATTCAATTATGCTTATTTTATTTTGCATGGAAATAGACACAATTTTATTCCAGGTTAAATAAAATATTAAAACTTATCTCTTCAAGGGAAACATTTCTGACAACATTTTGTTGAAAGTTTTATTTTTACAGAAAATTCTTTTGCATAGCGTTTGTATAATCTGACTCCTAAAACCTTGAACTCAAATGTAGCATAAGGAGTTCAGCCTTCCTGTTCACCTCTCTTCTCCAAATCAGCAGTACAGATACACCCACAAACCAAACCATCTAGAATCTCAGAGATTGGGCTGCTTTTTCACTTTTATCCACAGCCAGAACATTTAATTTACAATTTCAGAGGGAAAGAGACCCAGAAAAATAAATGTTCCATAAGCTTTCATTGTCATCATGACCTCTTTGTTTTAATAATCTTCACTCATTTGTTTTAGAGTTTATAAAATATTTTTTTCCAAGTGAAGGCCATTTAAACATTTGTCTTAGCCTCCCTAAATCACATGGCTTAGTCTGGAGATCTCACACCCTCCACAAACTTACCAAGTTTTTCTATGGGCCCGTGCTGAGTTTCAGCTCATTTGCCATTTTCAGGCCTTCTTTGATTTAAACTTTCTTGTATTATTTACATATCATCTATTTTATAATTATGTAAAATTTTTACACTACATTTTAATATTGTACATTTCACATCATGTAAATTGCTGTTGTTTTTGCTTTGTTTTGTTTTTAGACCCATACATCTATGAATATTGCAATTGTAATAGAACATATAGATTTATCCAGCATATCTTACACACATTATTAACATCATTATTTAATTCCAATAATTAACAGAAATGTTGAACTTTTGAAGTACAGTATTGTATGGCTTGATACCTGAAATTTATTCTAGTAATGCTTAAGTTGTATATTAATACATATCATTCTATTATAACAAAAATTTGGCTCGACAAATGTAGCAATAAGAATATGGGAACTCTAAAATCCTGGGTTGTCAACAAAAAAATTTCACTAAACATTTTCCCAGCAACTTTCTGTTTTCCTGTACTTTACTGTAGCATGACTGACTGCTCTGAATCATGCACACATTCTATAGACGAGCACCTTCTGTTCACTGCAACACAGCTGGCAAGTAGACTAAGTCCCTGACCTTAACCCTGAGAAATTTATTTTTTGTAAAGCTGACTTAGGTCCACAAGGGTAGCTCCATAAGGGTTATGGTATATGTCCAACTGTAGTAAATGACTGGAGCCAATGCTTAACACGGGTGAGATGATAGCTGTAAGATTAATCATCTTACATTAATCATAATCATGATCATCATTATCTTGATCAGTAGTTTGATACTCGTGAGTTGGTCATTTAGTTATGGCTGTAATCTGTCAACTTAATTCATAATGGTATAACTCTCTGATCTATAAAACACAAGGAGAAACTGACCTCCATTGTCTTTTATATTAGAGAATGGCTAATGACTCCGATGCATTGAGGGAACATAATTGTAGGAGAATAATTCAATATTTGACAGTTTTCTGTCAGGTTTCCTGGCATTCTAGTTTTTTTTTTTTTTTTCCCACATTGTCCTATCAAAAAAAAAATATTTTTATTCCCAAACTAGTGAAGAATGTCAGTTAAACCAAATGACTCTATTAATATTGTACTTTCTTATAAAACGGAATAGGTATGATTTTGTAATATATTTGTTAGTGATTCTGAGTGCTGTATCTGCACTGTGCACATGTAAAATGAAGATAAAGATAACAGTAAAAAATAATACTCACAAATGCCCCACCTTAAATATTTATGCTAATTTCCAAAATTTTTAACCTTTTACTAGTCCTTATATTTTCCATATCTCCTACTCAATGTGTTTCTTTGTTTCTTTCCTTCTTTAATCTCAGTGTCCAATTATTTATTGAGGGCTACTGTTCCTTTTCACTTTCATTTCTGTAATCCTAGCCCACACACCTTTTAACACTTGCAAGCTTCTTATGCGTATTCCTAGCCTATCCCAAACATAACTCTCCGAACAAATTCTCCCAGATTGTTTTTTAAACCAGAAATATATAAAATGATATCAATATAATTTTTCATTATGGAAAACAGAAATAGGAGTGAATGAATTATGTATTAATCCTAGCACTCTGGGAGGCTGAGGCAGGTCTGAGCTCACAGGTTCAAGACCAGGCTGAACAAGAACAAGATCTAACGTCTAAAAATATCCAAGCGTTGTGGTGGGCACCTGTAGTCCCAGCTACTCGGGAGGCTGAGGCAAGAGAATCATTTACGCTCAAGAGCTTGAGGTCGCTGAGAGTTGTGACACCACAGTACTCTACGGAGAGCAACAAAGTGAGACTCTGTCTTAAAAGAAAATAAAATATGTTGTATTTATTATCTCAGAAAAGAATAATAAAGAATCATAATTCCTTCTTTATAACTAAAGAAAATAGCTGGAAATAAACTTCAAATTTAATTACACACAGTTAGATGCAAGCTGAATTCCAATATGTTAAGAAACAAACACTTGAAACTTTCAATTTTACCCTTCTGATAACCTACAGGCACAAACACACACTCACACAAGAGTGCTGCATTGCTTAATGATGAGGGTATATTCTGAGAAACATGCTGTGATTTCACTGTTGTAGAAATACCATATATCATAATTAAAGAACAAAACTATCTACCTACAGGATATAACCTGGCCTACTGCTCCCAAGTACAGCATATTGCTATATTGGGTACCGTAGTTGATTGTAACACAGTGCTAATTATTAAATATTTGTATACCAAACCATACCTAAACACAAAAAAGGTACAGTAAAAATATGGTATAAAAGATTACAAATTGTACCTATGTTTAAGGCAGCTTCATTAGAGCCTTACAAGACCACGATCATATATACAGTCTGTTGTTGACTGAGAGGTTGCTACGCAGAGAATGACTTACACGTGTAATCACCATGCTCTTCAGTGACCACTGTCCCCTACTTTACAAAGTTAGCTTCATGTGTCTGGTAACAGAAGAGCAAATATGCCCTAAACACAGCATTGAGTTCCATATATTTTAGTATTTCTGATTTTAAATAATGTTAAATATATTCTCTTGCAATTTGCTCAGATTTATTCACCATCACATGTCAGAGTTTTATCCTAGTTGTTCGTTCAGCCTTATTGCTATGAAAATCCATTGCAGGATTATGACTAAATGTATTTATTTATTGTCCTATTCATAGACATTTAGAATAGGACAATAAGTAAAATAGAATATAAAATATCATAGACATTTAGCATATTAAATATTTATGAATTACCAATGCTTTAACTTTTTAAAAAATGCTACTTTTCCCATGAACATTAAAGAATAGTAAAGAAATACAATGTATGCCCCTGTTTCCCCAAATTTGAAAGCATATGTGAAATGGACCAATTCCTTGAGAAAAACACCTGCCAAACTTAGAAAAGATGAAACAGGCAATTTCCACATGCCTTTGAAACACTAGGTCAGTAATTGATAATCCAAAACAGAATGCACCAGACCCAGATGGACGGTAAATTCTACAAAGTATTTAAGAAAAATACTATACAAATTTTCTACAATCTTTGCTAGAGATGGTTAACAGATGGACTACTTTCTAGCTGATTCTATGAGGTGAGCATTCCCTTAACACTAACACCAGAGAAAGATATTACAATAAGAGAACCTTATATGAACATAGATGGTAAAAAGGCCAGCACCTTAGATGGTATAAGGCCAGCACCTTATATGAACACAGATGGTAAAATCCTCAGGAAGGCTCAGCATCTGTAGTTCAAGTGGCTAAGGTGCCAGCCACATACACCAGAGCTGGTGGATTTGAATCCAGGCCCAGCCTGCCAAATAACAATGACAACTACGAGCAAAAAATAGCCAGGTGTTGTGGTGGGCACCTGTAGTCCCAGCTACTTGGGAGGCTGAGGCAAGAGAATCGCTTAAGCCCAGGAGTTGGAGGTTGCTGTGAGCTGTGATGCCATAGCACTCTACCCAGGGCAACAGCTTGAGGCACTGTCTCAAAATAAAAATAAAAAAGTTTTTAGCAAAATATTAGCAGATAGAATCCAGGAATGTAAAAAATTGATTATATACCACAAACATGTAGGATTTATCCCCAGTATGCAAGTCTGGCTCAATATTTAAATATTAATTAATGCAAGCCATTATATTATGCTAAAAAAAATCACATGATCATTTTAAAAGAGGTAGAGAAAGCACTTCACAAAATCCAGCACCCACTCAAGATAAAAACTGTCGGCACACTAAGAAGGAGGCACATGCCCTCAACGTGATAAGGAAGGTTTACAAACCCCCTCAGCTACCATCATGCTTGATAGTAAAAAACTGGAAATTTTTCTAAATCAGAAACAAGACAAAGATATCCTCTCTCACCACTGCTTTACTTCATGCCATACCAAAAAATCCACCTTCAGATGGACTGGACAGTCGCATCTGGACAGAGTGGACAGTCGCATTTACCATACATAAAACTATTAGAAGAAAGTATAGCAGACTATTTCTATGATCTTACATTGGGGTAGAGTTTAGTAAACTAGACTTCCCTAATCACAAGAAATTAATTAATTTTGTTTTCATCTTTCCAATGGATGTTTAATATCATCTCTACCAGACACTAATTTTTAGCATTTAGGTCTTTTTTATTTTCCTTTTAATAGATCAATATCTGATTTAATCATACTTACTGTAACTTAAAAAGAAAAACCCCGTGACGTACACTTCATTTATTGATAATTTTTCCAAAAATTCTTTGATTATTTTTAGTCCATTTTTGTCTATTTGGGGGAATATATAATTTCTGCCTTTTAATTTGAAATGTGGTAAATTACATTAATAGATTCTAAAAATGTTAAATACTTTTCCTTATTCCTGAATAAAAGTACTTAGTCCTTTGTTTACAGGTGTCTGTCCATTATATTCATCATTTCAAAGATAATATGTTGGCCTTTACTTTTTTAATTTGTTTGCATGTTTTGTTATTAATCCTATTAATTTATTCACTGTTTATTACTTCCTATATTTTTGTTCAGTGAAGGTATTCTTATCACCATTTTCCCCAGTAAATCTGAATAAGGTTTAAGTATTGGGCATTCGTTACTTTGTAATCTGGAAACACACACACACACACTTAACTTTGTACATCAAAATGATCCAAGATAAAACTTCAGTAGAACTTGACCTTCATTAAAATATTGTTCTGCTAAAATCTTACAACACGACATGAGGATTTAATATTTTTGACCTGAATTTTAACATCCAGGTGTTTTTGTCCCATATCCATTTTTCACTTCTCTGCTTACATTTGCTTCACAAATTAAAAATTTGAAGAAGATTCAATTGTCTGCTGATGTTACCAAAATCAGCTTGCAAATATTCTACATCTGCTCACACTTCTCTTACCATCAGTAAGAAAAGATGTATGGGAATGGTGACCCTTGTCTTTCTCGCTCTCTCGCTCTCTCTGTCTCTTTCTGTCACTCTTTCAATAGATTTAGGGGATATAAGTGGTTTTTGATACATGAGTGAATTGTGTAGTGGTGAGTTCAGGACTTTCAATGTACCCAAAGTTTGAACAGTATATATTGTACCTGACTGGTACTTTTTGACCCCTCAACCCCCTTCCCCTTCTGAGTCTCCAAAATTTATTACTCTACATATTACCATGTATTCTTATCATTTAGCTTCCATGTATAACTGAGTACCTGTGGTTTTTCTTTTTCCATTCCTGAGAGACATTCAGCCATCCTCAAACTATAGCCTGGGGGCCACATGTGGCCACCAAAGACTTTTATCCGGCCTGCCGCGGGTTCTTGCTGCTGCTGCCTGTCCTGCTTAGCTGCTGCCTGTCCTTTTAGACTATCGTCCAGCCCTCCAGTGGTCTGAGGGACAGTGAACTGGCCCCTGTTTAAAAAGTTTGAGGACCCCTGATCCAGTTCCATCCAAGTTGCTGCAAAAGACAAAATTTCAGTATTTGTAATAGCTGAGAAGTAATCAATGGAGAGCGTATGTGCGTGTGTGTGTGTGTGTGTGTGTGTGTTCCCCTCATCAGTTGATGGACACTTAGGTTGATTGTGTATTTTTGCAATTGTGTATTGTGTTGCAATAAGCACACAAAGGAATACGTCTTTTTGATATAATGACTTCTTTTCATTTGGGTAGACAGTAATAGGATTGCTAGATTGAGTGGTAGGTCTACTTTTCATTATTGGAGGAATCTCCACATGTTTTCTGTAGAGGTTGTATTAATTTACAATCCTACCACCAGCATATAGGCATTCCCTTTTCAATGCCTCTATCCCAGCTTCAACTGTTTTTGACTTACTAACAATGACCATTCTGACGCGGTTAAAGTGGTCTCATTTTAATTTGCATTTCCTTAATGATTAGTAATGTGAATTTTTTCATATATTTGTTGCCCTTATGAAAAATGAATGTTTTATTTATTTTGAATTCATTCATTCATTCAATATGAATGTTTATTCATATTGTTTGCCCACTTTTTAATGGAATCGTTTGTTTTTACTTGATGATGTGTTTGAGTCCTTGTAGATTCTAGATATTTATTTATCAGATGTATAATTGGTGAATATTTTCTTCT
>NW_003852709.1:578661-580263 GCF_000181295.1 Otolemur garnettii
GAACCCACCACCTCCGGCATATGGGGCCAGCGCCCTACCCCTTTGAGTCACAGGCACTGCCCAAGGATGCCCTTTATTTCTTTCTCTTGCCTGATTGCTCTGGCTGGAATTTCCCCTACTATGTCAAATAGAATGGGTGAATCCAGGCATTCTTACTTTGTTCCAGCTCTTAGAAGGAGTTCTTTCGACTTTATCCTGTTCAGTACAGTGTTAGCTATGGGTTTTAATATATGCCTTTTATTATTTTGAGATGTGTTTCTTTCATGCCTTTTTTGTTAAGGGTTTTTATCATGATTATCATGGTTTTATCATGATTTTATTCAGGGAATACCTTCCCTGTCTCCACTGAGATGATCTTATGGGTTCTGCTTTTACTTCTATTTATGTGGTGAATCACATTTATTGATTTGGTAATACTGAATCATCTTTGCATCCTTGGGATGAAATCCATGAATGATGGTGAACTTTTTTTCCCTGATGTGTTGTTGGATTCAATGTGCTGCTACTTCACTGCAGACTTTTACTTCCATGTTCATGGGAGATATTAGTCTGTAATTTTATTTATTTATTGTGTCCTTACATTGCGATATCAGGATGATATTGGATTTATAGGATGAGTTAGGGAGGATTCCATTTTTCTGGATGCCATGGAACAGTTTGTAAGTCTGGTAGAACTGAGCTGTGAATCTGTCTGGACCTGGGCTTTGTTTTGGAGATTTTTTATTCCTAACTCAGTCCTGCTACTTAATATTGGTCTTTTTAGGATTTGTACCTTTTTTCAAGTAGGTTTACTTTGCAGTTCATTTTAGCCAAAATTCCCCCCAGTTTCCTTCTTCTTGGAAAGACTTGATGGCTAGCTAGCTAGAAGACCATAAAGTCTTTCAAAGCCAGATCTTTGGTCTGTAACCTTTACTCACTTTTGAGCCACAATTCATATGCACACCCACTTTTCCAATTTAATCTCTAATTTGTTCTCAGTAATTTTCTTCTCTGTCTGTAAGAACTCTATTGCCCATTCATTACTATTTCTAAATATTTGCTTTCACCATTTCTCCTACTTAGATAGTCCTTTCTAGTCTTCTATACCAATCTGAATTTACAAATAGTCTTCCAAATGCATTTTAATTTTAATTTTTGAAGTAGTTTCTCAAGCACATTATCATTCTACATTTTCAAAGGATTATAAAATAAATATGATCTTGAACTTTATTAGCTATTTGATATTCCTGAATAGTAAACAGGTTGAAAGAAGGGGATATATCTTTAAAGTAATTTTAAAACCTTATATAGTGCACAGCTAGAATTCTCAAACACATGAATGTTTAATTAATGAACCACAACACTATTACTCTGGAGACAGCTTAGAGAGAAGCATTCGTAGTCATATAAAATGCCATTCACTGCTGTGGATGTATAAATTAGCACAAGTTTTCTGAAGAGCACTACGTTATATGTATCAAAAATTTATTTAAAATTGCATTCTCTTTACTAAAGCAATATCATTTCTAGAGATTTATTTTTAAAACATTAATGTGTATATAGGCAAGGATTTTGTTGGTGAATGTCACTTGCAGCATTGTTTAGAATTATAAAAATTATGAC
>NW_003852709.1:581760-582803 GCF_000181295.1 Otolemur garnettii
AAAAAATGACTTAATTGCAGTCCACTGCTTTAGTTTCTTCTTCCTGAGTGATGACTTCCTAAAGGTAACCTAAGGTCACCCTTCGTGTGATGTGACTCTAGAAGCACTACAGAGCCAGCTTATTTGTTCTAGAAAACACAACCAGCAAGTTTGCCTTTGCAACAAAGCTTGTATGCAATGCAAGAATGGAAGCCTTATCCTGCTTGTATGGTGTCTGTGTCAAGTCCAGGGTCCATATATATAAGATACATCAATCGTATCTAAGGTCGAGTTTCTCAGCCTTGGCAGTAATTTTCAGTCTAGATAATTCTTTATTGGGGGTTGAATTGTGTGGTGCTGTCCTGTGCAAGGCAGAATATTTACCAGCATCTTAGCCACTACTGACTAGATACCTGAGAAATTCCCCTGCTATGATAACCAGACATTGTCATATTTTGCTTAGGGGAAAGATAAGCCCCTGATGAGAGCAATTAATCTAAAGAAAATTGTAAGATAGAAAGATAAATGGGCCTAAATTAGTACCCTGATTCTACTATATTAGTTATTGAAAAATACCCTCTGGGTCTCAGTTTCCCTACCTGCAATATTTGGGTAATATTATTCATATCCGTATCACAGCCTACATTCCATCTGTGACTTTTATTGCCTCCCAGGGTGAACATTTTCATGCTCCAATAAAAGCAGGAGTTAATTTCAAGAGAGATGGGAGAAGAAAAAAGTAATGTGTGGTCTCCTGCTGCTTACATCTAAAGTTCCTTGGGGGCGATTTACATACCAGTCAGTCTTAAGGCATTATTTGTCTTCAAGAATTCTTGGAAAATTTTTCTTCTTTAAATCAATGAAATTTACATAGTTAATTCCATGTTTAAATTTTTTCTAGTTCAACTGAAGCTGAAATTACCTGAGAGCAACTTTGAAACTATTGCAGCTAAGAAATAGGCAGAAAAAGAGTACATTTTACTCAACTCTGTAGCAAAGACTTGAGGCTTGTCCTACTGAAAACAGACTCTCAATTCATAATCACGACCACCCCTGTAAATATG
>NW_003852710.1:0-2917 GCF_000181295.1 Otolemur garnettii
TGTATCGGTGATTTATTTTTCATACTTCTTTGCAGTAGTCCATCGTAGAAGTGCAACTGAAGGGCATTTGTGCCTTTTCCAGTTCAGCGTCGGTTCTATTTCTTATAGGATAGGTCTTAACACTTGCTATAAAAAATTGCAAAATAGTTTCCAAGAGGATCTAGACTCTCAGCAGCAATGCATGAGAATCCAAGTTATTCCACAGTCTCATCATCACTTGGTCTTATTAGACAGTTGTCCCAAACCTTTTGGTACAAGGAACCAGTTACATGGAAGACAACTTTTCCATGGACTGAGAAGTGGGTGAGGGCATGTTTTGGGGATAATTCAAGTGCATTATCTTTATGGTGCCAAAATTCATATTTATTTCTATTACACATTATAATCTATAATGAAATATAGAAATGTATAGAAATATATTATACATTATAATCTATACTGAAATAATTATACAACTTGCCATACTGCAGAATAAATGGGAGCCTTGGGCTTGTTTTCCTGGAACTACAAGCTCAGATCATCAGGCATTAGATTCTCCTAATAAGCATGCAACCCAGATCCCTCTCCCATGCTTTCATTTGTGAAATGTCTCTTAAAGTCTTTGGTCCTTTTAAAATATCATGGTTTCTCTCTTTTTATGATTGTTTTAAGGAATTCTTTCTGCATTCTCTATAAATCTTTTGTTGGATATATCTAGATACAGTATTAAGTAGCTTCTGCCAATAGATCGAGTGACATTCTGGAATACCTGAGACAAAGGGGATTTCTAGGATATGGAAATTCCAGTTTTAAAAGTGTGAAAATCCTGGGCAATCTAGGATGGTTGGTGCCCCCACTTCCCAGTCGATGGCTTGTTTTTCCCTGTTCTAATGATGTCTTTTAATGGATAGAAATTGCTCATTTTAACTATGGAATAGTTATCAGCCTTTTTTTTTTGGTTAATTATTTTGGGATCCTATTTAAGAAATTTTTTCGTAAGTCATAGTCTTAAAGATATCCTCCTTCATGAAATTTGTCTTCTCACATTTAGTCTATGATACACATCAAATTAATTTTTATGTATAGTGTGATGTGTGGTTCATGTTGGTTTTTTACATTTGGATATCTAATTAACCAAGCTCCATTTATTTAAAAAATTATTGGTTTCCCAACTCAATTGTGGTGGAGACTTTTTCAAACAACAGATGAAAATGTGTGCACATGTCTGTCTCTGACCCCTCTGTTGAACTTCATGGGTTTATTTTTCTATTTATTTGCTTACCAATGCCAGACTTTGAGAATCATCAGAGCTTGATAATAAGTCTTTATTTCTGATAAGGTAAGTCCTCCAACTTAGCTCTTCTCTTAATCAATATTGCCTTGAAAAATTCAGGTGCTTTGAATGTCTACTTTTTAACCCACTTACCAGTTGTGACAAAAATTCTCCACAATTTTACTGAGATTGTGTTGAAACTGTAGATCATACTGAAAAGAATTTATAACTTAAAAATAAAGAGTTTACCAATAAGTGAACATGGTATGTCCTTCTGTTTATTCATACCTCATTTATTTAATTTTTCTCTGTAATGTATTAAAATCTTTTATGTAGAGTTCTTGCAGATTTTTTTTAGAAATGTTTCTAGGTAGTTCACGTGTATGGCTGTTACTGCAAATGACATTGTTTTAAATTTTATATGTTCTTAGTTTTTGCTGGGATATAGAAAAGCTACTGGTTTGCTTATTAAAATTCTTTATTATTTCTAATATTTTAATTATAGATTGTTTTACATTTTCTATTTACCAAACTTTAAAGACAGTTTTATTTTTCCAATTTTAATAAATTTTATGTCTTTTCTTTATGTCATTGCCCTGGCAAAGACCTCTAGTATCAGGTTGGATATATTAGGTCTGACAATTAAGCTCATGAACTCATCCTACAAAAAGTGCT
Organism: Otolemur garnettii; assembly: GCF_000181295.1. Classification (NCBI taxonomy): domain Eukaryota; kingdom Metazoa; phylum Chordata; class Mammalia; order Primates; family Galagidae; genus Otolemur; species Otolemur garnettii. The sequence goes on from NW_003852710.1 coordinate 1,928, forward strand.
GCATACCTCCTTGCTGGATTATCACTGTAGTCCCCTTTCAGGTATTCCTCCTGAAAACCATGAGAAAGTATACACCAACGCCAGTGCGTCATTCACCCTTCAAAGCAATTTTGGAACTTTTTTCTGGAATAGGTCTGGAATCATCAGAGCTGTCCTTGCATAAGTTCTAACAATTAAGTTCATTGTATAAAGTCAAACAATTAAGAGCTGTCATTGTATAAGGTCTAACAATTAAGTTCATTGTATAAGGTCAAACAATTAAGAACTGTCATTGTATAAAGTCTAACATTAAGTTCACACCAATGCCAGTGTGTCATTCACTTTTTTCTGGAAAAGGTCTGGACCTTTTTTCTGGAAAAGGTCTGGAATCATCAGAGCTGTCATTGTATAAGATCTAACAATTAAGTTCAAGAACTTGCCACCAAACACTTAGATTGGTAGCACTGTACAAACAACTCAATAAAGTGTCATAGCCATGGTATATCAGTGTCTCACAGCTACATTCATATCAACACATGGAAGTGTCTTTGTCAGTGGCATTCATTATTGTTGTGGAGTTTTGTGTGCCATATGAGAGTAGTTCAAAGGAAGTATTAATAAGATTGATGTTATGTTTTATTTACAAAGTGATTGCATATAAAACAACAAAACATATATAGCTATGCAAATGTCAATAATCCTATCTACTGAACACACTGTATTTAATAATATGCTAATGGTTATAATACTATGGTTGACTTTGAGGAACACATAGGTAGCACGGACATCCCATGACAGGTGAGTTTGCATGCTTTATCTCATTTGTTTCTCACAAGAACAAGAACAGGCAGGTCCCATTGTTAATTTCATTTTAAGGATAGGAAAGTTCAACAGGTTTGAACTCAGGTCCTGCTGATTCAAGCACCAACTCTCTGGCTCACGTTGCTATTCTATGTGGCCTTCCTTTCAGGCAGTTGAAAAACTTAATCTTATGTTCCCCTAGAAGTTCCA
>NW_003852710.1:2937-4080 GCF_000181295.1 Otolemur garnettii
TTCTATTTATTTGCTTACCAATGCCAGACTTTGAGAATCATCAGAGCTTGATAATAAGTCTTTATTTCTGATAAGGTAAGTCCTCCAACTTAGCTCTTCTCTTAATCAATATTGCCTTGAAAAATTCAGGTGCTTTGAATGTCTACTTTTTAACCCACTTACCAGTTATGACAAAAATTCTCCAACAATTTTACTGAGATTGTTTTGAAACTGTAGATCATACTGAAGAGAATTCATAACTTAATAATAAAGAGTTTACCAATAAGTGAACATGGTATGTCCTTCCATTAATTCATACCTCATTTATTTAATTTTTCTCTGTAATGTATTAAAATTTTTAATGTAGAGTTCTTGCAGATATTTTATTAGAAATGTTTCTAGGCATTTCACATGTATGGCTGTTACTGCAAATGACGTTGTTTTAAATTTTAATTTATATGTTCTTAGTTTTTGCTGGGATATAGAAATGCTACTGGTTTGTATATTATTAAATTTCTTTATTATTTCTAATATTTTAATTATAGACTCTTTTACATTTTCTATTTACCAAACTCTAAAAACAGTTTTATTTTTCCAATCTTACTAAATTTTATGTCTTTTCCTTATGTCATTGACCTAGCAAAGACCTCTAGTATCAGGTTGGATATATCAGGTCTGACAATTAAGCTTATGAACTCATCCTTCAAAAAGTGCTACATACCTCATTTTGGATATCACTGTAGTCCCCTTTGAGGTATTCCTCCTGAATACCATGGGAAGGTGTACATCAACGCCAGTGTCTCATTCATCCTTCAAAGCAATTTTGGAACTTTTTTCTGGAATAAACATCAGAGCTCTCATTGTACAAGGTTTAACAATTAAGTTCAAGAACTTGCCACCAAGCACTTAGATTGGTAGCACTGTACAAACAACTCAATAAACTGTCATAGCCATCGTATATCAGTGTCTCACAGCTACATTCATATCAACACATGGAAGTGTCTTTGTCAACAGCATTCATTATTGTGGTGGGTTTTGTGTGCCATATGACAGCAGCTCAAAGGAAGTATTAATAAGATTGATGTTATGTTTTCTTTACAAAGTGATTGCATATAAAACAACAAAACGTTATATAGCTATGCAAATGTCAGTAATCCTGCCTAC
>NW_003852710.1:6918-9006 GCF_000181295.1 Otolemur garnettii
TTTGTTGTCAATGGCTTCAATCAGTTTAGGAAATATATCCTTAATTGTTCTTGTTAGGAAAAGATGCTGACTTCATCAAATACCTTTTCTGCATCTGTTGAGAGGATAATATAGTCTCTTCTTTTGCTTCTGTTGATATGATGAATTACATTTATGGATTTGCATGTGTTAAATCAGCCTTGCATGCCTGGGATGATAGTGATGTATAATTTTTTTAATGTGTAACTGTAATCTATTGTTTAAGATTTCATTGAGTATTTTTGCATCGATATTCATTAGTGAAATTGGTCTGTAGTTCTCCTTTTATGTAGATCTTTTCCTGACTTCGGTATTAGGGTGCAGCTTGTTTCATAGAGTGTACTGGGGAAGGAATGTTTAGGAATAGATTCTGCAGTGTAGGTACTTGGTTATCTTTAAAGGTTTGATAGAATTCTGACGTGCAACCAACTTCCCCAAAGCTCTTGTTGTTGCTGTTTTGGAAGATTTTTTATTATTTCTTCAATCTTAGTGCTTGATGTTATTCTGGTCAAGAGATCTATTTCTTCTTGGTTAATTCTAGGGAGTTGGTGTGACTCCAGGTATTGATCCATTTCCTCCATATTGTTAAATGTCTGGGAGTAGAGTTTTTTATAGTAGCAGAGATGAACTTTTGTATCTCTTGGTATTTGCTGTTATTTTGTCTTTTTCATTCTGATTGATGTTATTAGAGATTTTACTTTTCTGATTCTAGTTAATCTGACAAATGGCTTATTGATTTATTTTATTAATCTTTTTTAAAAACCAACTTTTTGTTTCAGTGATTTTTCTGAATGATTTGTTTGTTTTCAGTTTCATTTATTTCTGATTATTTGAAATTATTTGGTTATTTCTTTTCTTCTACTGGGTTTGGGGTTGAATTTCTCTTTCTTTTCTATTTCCTTATGATGATTCATTAGACTGTTGATATTGTTCTCTTTCTGTTTTTAGATATAGGCATCTAGTGCAAGAAATTTTCCTCTTAGGCCTGCTTTTGTAGTATTGCACAGGTTTTGGTAACTTGTAACCACACTGTTGTTATGTTTGAGATATTTAACAATATCCTCTTTTATCTCTTCCATGACCCAGCTCTTATTTAGCATAAAGTGGTTGAATCTCCAAACCTTTTTGTGGGGATGAAAATTTTTGTTGTTCTTTCTCTGGTTTCCATTTGCCTGAAATATTGTTTTCCACCTCTTTCCCACCTTTGTTGCCTAGTGGTCTGGAAAGATACAAGGTATAATATCAATTCTTAAAATTTTGTTGAGGTTTGATTTTTGACCTAGTATATAGTCTTTTTTGGAGTATGTTCCATGAGCTGAAGAGAAGAACATATTTACCTCACCTTTGGGATGGCATGTAATACATATGTCTATTAAGCTCATTTGTTCTAGGGTTGCATTTAAGTACCTTTATCTAGTTTAGCTCTATTTAGATAATATGTCCAGCTCTGTCAGAGGGGATTAAGATCCCCAGGTATTACTGTGTTATAGGATGTCATATTGCACAGACTAATCAATGTCTGTTTCATAAATCTGGGAACATTTAAGGTGGGTCCATAAATTGTTAGAATTGAATTGCTCTCTTGATGCATTTTTTCCTTGACCAGTATGAAGTCATCATCTTTGTCTTTTTTTTTTTCTTTTTTATTGAATGGTAACTATGTACATTAATGCACTTCTTGGGTACAGTGTGGGGTTTTCACATGCAATCCAAAACACTTCCATCAAAGTGGTTAACATAGCCTTCATGTCATTTTCTTACTCTTAGAAAGATTCGCTTGTACCCTTGTAAGATAAACCACAGAAGTGATCCCTCCAATTCCCCTCCCTCCACCCATTTGCCCCCCCCACCTCACCCCTCCCTATTCTTAGGCTATTATTAGGTTATAGCTTTCATATCAAAGGTACAAATTAGTTTCATAATAGGGGTGTGTACATGGGATACTTTTTCTTCCATTCTTGTGATACTTTGCTCAGAAGAACATTTTCCAGCTCCATCCATGTGAACATGAAGGATGTAAAGTCTCCATCTTTCCTTATGGCTGCATAGTATTCCATGGTGTACATATAC
>NW_003852710.1:9809-15189 GCF_000181295.1 Otolemur garnettii
GCCCAGCACCATTTGTTAAATAGGGAATCTTTTCCCCACTCAATGTTTTTAATAGGCTTGTCAAAGATCAGGTACCAGTAAGTAGTTGGAATCATCTGTTGGCTCTCTATTCTGTTCCATACATCTACCTCTCTATTTTTGTGCCAGTACCATGCTATTTTGATCACTACGGATTTATAGTATAATCTGAGTTCTGGTAACGTGATTCCTTTTGCTTTGTTTTTATTCCTGAGTAGTGTCTTGGCTATTCAAGATTTTTTCTGATTCCATATAAAATGCAGTATTCTTTTTTCAAGTTCTTTAAAATATGACAGTGGAGCTTTAATGGGTATTACATTAAAATTATATATTGTTTTGGTAATATGGACATTTTAACAATGTTGCTTCTTCCCAGCCATAAGCAGGGTATGTTTTTCCATTTGTTAACATTTTCATCTATTTCTTTCCTTAGAGTTTCATAGTTCTTTTTATAGAGATCTTTCACATCCTTTGCTAGGTAAACTCCTAAAGATTTCATCTTCTTTGGCACTACTGTGAACAGAATAGAGTCCTTGACTGCATCTTTGTCTTTCTTAATGGTAGTGATTTTAAATCCACTTGTATCTGAAAACATGATTCTGACCCCTTCTTTCTCCTGATTTCCATTTGCCTGAAATATTGTTTTCCAGCTCTTTATCATAAGTCTTGTTTTGTCTTTCAAGTTCAGGTGAGTTTCCTGGAGAAAACATATATATGGCTTGTACTCTTTTTCCAATCAGCCAGCCTGTGCATCTTTAGTAGGGGAATTAAAGCCATTAAAATTTATTCAGAGAATTAATAAGTGTGCTGGAGTGCTAGTCATCTTATTTTGTGAAGATGCAATGCTTAGCTTTATCCTTTGTGCCATTGTGGAAGCTAAGTTTTGTTCTTTAGTTTCTGGATATTTACTTTGCTGGTGGTCCACTGTGATGTTCAGTGTGGAGAATAGATCTAAGTATTTCCTACAGACCTAGTCTTGTAATAGCAAATTTCCTCAATGTTTGTAAATCAGTAAAAGATTTGATTTCTCTATCAATATTAAAGCTTATTTTAGCAGGAGGTTAAAAATTGTTTTGTTTAAGAAGGCTAAAGTTTGATGACCATTCTCTTCTGCCTTGGAAAGTTTCAGCTGAAAAGTCTGCTTTCACCCTAAAGTGTCTGCCCCTGTAGGTCAATTGGCACTTACTCCAGGCTGCTTTTGCCACATCAGCTGCTTTAATAGCTTCTTTATGTTTCAAAATCATACAGTCAAGTTAGGCATCCCACACATAGTAGCAAGATCAGCCACACATGTACCACTTTCATGTTTAGCAATAATAGCTTTCTTAACTTCAATTGTAGCTCTAACACCTTTCCTCTTACTCTTACTTTCCTGACTACACTTTTTAGAACCCATGGCAAATACACTTAGTTGGTATTATATTAAACAGAAGCATAAAAAATATATAAAACCTATATAAGTTTATATAAGTTACATAAAATTAACAGCAAAAATCACAAGAGATGCTTTCACTACAGCTTCCAACAATGAACTGAACGACAAAGTGTATGGGTGGACCCAGCACTGGGGAAATGTATGCACACACACATAAACATCATGCTCCACATTCAGACTCCAAAGCAGTGTTTGGATTTCAGGCAAAATTTCCTCAAATTTTTCATTTGGATTCTAAGTTGTTTGTGGTCTGCGGCGTTCAGATTCCAGGAACAATACTATCTGTGTGTGTGTGTATGTGTGTGCGTGTGTGTGTATACACACATATATACACACATATATAGTGTATATTGCCTGGACACCAGGTGGTGCTGTGGTGTTAGGAGTCAGAGAACACACCTTGGATTTACTATATATGATGAGGTCAGAAGCCACTCTCTAGTTGCAAAGGAGACCAGATCTTTTCTTCCTGACTTCTTTGCCCTCCATCCAGGCCTGTTCACTTTGTCAGCATTCGGTCACCATGGATCTGGGATCCCAAAAATAACCACTGGAGGTCAGTAGGTGCACCATAGCTGGTACACTAGGATCCCACAGATCATTCCTCCTGAGTGCTCTTTCTTCCTACCACAGCAGCACCCTGCCAGCAGCCAAGCCAATAGGAGAACCATCTCACCTGGCATTGAACACTGGCTGCTGGAAGCTCTTTGAGTCTACTCACTACTCCAGCAAGCTTCCCAGTCCAAAATCAAAATACTACAGGACAACCACTTCATTTCCCCAGACCTCCACAGAGAAACTGGCCAACCCTCCATCCTCTGCCCTTAGCAGGAAACTACATTGGTTTTCCTCAACTACAGACCTCTGTGTTGACCCTTGAAATCTGCTGCTTCACTGTACCCCCCAGAGTGATGTTTCTGTGCAGATTCCTCCAGCTAGAGGTGGCTAAAGTTTACCTTCCCCTGTCTCACCTGCCTCACCACAAGTAGAAAGATATCTCTAGTCTGCCATCTGGCTCCTGATAGAGTCTGCCTCCTTCTAGTAATCTTCATTCTTTGATGCCCCTTCAATTTTTCTCTTCTTTCCTAACCTTCTCTCATTTTCACTATACTCTTGTGAATTCTCTTTATTCTAGTATGACTCACCAGATCCTCTCCACCTCAAGGTGATCTCTTTATTGTAGCTGAAGACCAGTATGTGTTGTTGCTTTGGAAAGAGATGCTTGTGGAAATGAGAAATAGGACAATTGTCCAGGAATTCACCCTGGAGGGATTTCCTTTTGTATCACTTGGGGAAGATCTTCTCCCCAGCGCACTTGCTGTCATATCTGGCCTCCTTTGTGGGAAATGCTGTCATATTCACCACCACCTGTGTCATTACCCATCTTCAGACACCCATGGACTTTTTCCTCAGCAATTCTCCCCCCTCCTTGAGTGTTGCATCACAAGTGCTGTTATTCCTAATTTGCTGATCGCCTTTCTCTTAAGCAAGCAAATGATTTTTTTTTCTTACTTATACATATGTATATTAGGTTTCCACTTCTGCTTTCACAGAATTAAAAGGGCTAACTTTAATGATAATAACAATTTTTAACATAAAGACTGAGAACAAAAACCTTATAAAGAACAAATGAGGATAAATACATTCAGAAAAGAAATCAGACAATTACTGTAACAAAATATTAAGCAATAGTTATAGTAATAATGCAGAGAAAGTAACATTCACATTGTCAGATATGAGTATGTCTATTACAGAATACTTTGATTGGTTAACTTCTTCTTATTTTGTTTTTTCCAAAGTCTCAAAAAAAATAGACAACTAATATTTATAAATAAAAGTAAAAGATAATTTCAAAAAAACAGATCATGCCAAATCTTATAGATAATAGAAAAAGAAATACTTCAAAATCATTCTACTTAATCTGGATACACCAAATATTAAAACTGGAGAAAATATATTATTATATAGGGGAAATTACAAACATATTTCACTTGTAAATGATGATACAATATGATAAACAACATATTAACATATTGAATTAAAAATTAATGTTTAAGTAATGTACTTTGGTCAAAATTAAATACAATTTATATGAGAATTAGTCACTATTTTCTTTCTTTTTTTTTTTTTTTCCGTGCCCACAACCCCTCCATCCTTCTCTGTCTGGTCTCCCCTTCCCCTATGCCCCACCGTGCCATTAATTTTCATTAATTGTCTTCATATCATATCAAAGTTGAATACATAGGATTCTCACTTCTCCATTCCTTTGATCCTTTACTAAGAATAATTTGTTCCACTTCCATCCAGGTTAGTACAAATGCTGTAAAATCTCTATTGTTTTTGATGGCTGAATAATATTCCGTGGTATACATATACCACAGCTTACCAATCCATTCCCGGTTTGAAGGACATTTGGGCTGTTTTCACATTTTAGCAATTGTAAATTGGGCTGCAATAAACAGCCTAGTACAAGTGTATTTATAATAAAAGGGTTTTTTTTTTTTTTTCCCTTCTGGATAGATGCCCAGTAATGGGATTGCAGGATCGAATGGGAGGTCTGGGTTGAATTCTTTAAGGTTTCCCCATACTTCCTTCCAAAAAGGTTGTATTAGTTTGCAGTCCCACCAGCAGTGCAAAAGCATTCCTTTCTCTCCATATCCGTGCCAGATTCTACACTTTTGAGATTTTGTGATGTAGGCCATTCTCATTGAGGTTAGATGATTTCTCAGGCTGGTTTTAATTTGCATTTCTCTAATAATTAGGGATTATGAACATTTTTTCATATGCTTAGTAGTCATTCATCTATCATCTTTATTGCTACCTGTTTTATAAAAGCCCTTCTCTTTGTATTTCTGGAAGCAACAGGTTTCTTCCTCCTATTTGATGTCCATCAGTACATGGGCTTTGCAGGACTCTGTGTAACCGACCGCCATGAACCTGAGGACTTGCTTCTTCATAGTCACTGCTTTGCTACAGGCTTTGCTGTCATCACTGGTCTGGTTAGGAGGGTCTCACAGTTATTTCCCTGTGGACCGCATGTCATCCCTCATTTTTTTCAGTCACCTTGGCCCCATGACCTATATTTTATGCTCTGACACTGGATAGGTTCAAATGTCAACCTTTGGTCTCACTTTATTGACCTTATCCTTTCTTATAACCATCATTTGTATAGCAATGTAGTGGTCACAATCATGCATCTCCCTTCAGCTAAAGAGCAGCAGAAAATTTCTCCACTTGCTTCTTATTGTCCTCTTTCTGAAGCATCGGAGCTGTGTCTTTATATATATAAGACAAAAGTGGTAATGCCTGTGGCTCACAAGGGTAGGGCACCAGCCCCATATGCCAGAAGTGGCAGGTTCAAACCCAGCCCAGGACCAAAAAAAAAGACCAAAGCAAAGAGACAAGCTGGACTCCAATGATGGTGACCCCACTATTCAACCCAGTCATCTACACTCTGCAGAACAGGCAAGTGCACCAGACTCTGAGGGAGACTATGTGCAGAATGAAGATCTCAATGCTATCAATATCACATGGTCTGGGAATGGAAGGCTACAGAGAACCATTTGTCCTTTGTACAGTGATATGGAGTCCACAGTGTTTCAAGTGGAGAGTCTGTGGTGGAGTTCATTTAATTTTTCTTTACACATCACCTCTAAAGTGGAAATCTGTTTTCTTGAAGCCACATTTCATCTTGATGTGCATAATGATCTTCTCACTCAATATTTCACATGTTGATAATAATCTATTTTAATTGCAAATCATTTACTGACTTCTTATTCTTCCCTTTAATAACAGCCATGTACTGTTGGTCCTTGTCTAAGCTACAGATTCATGCATCATCCCCATGCTGGAGAGAAATAGGAGTGGCCACTTCCCAGAATGAGCTGTCAAGAGGAAATGTTCTGCAGCTGAGTGCCTGCTCAGACC
>NW_003852710.1:15278-18383 GCF_000181295.1 Otolemur garnettii
CAAATAAGTGATGAGCAATTGTGAACACTTGTTGAGACACAAACCTGTTTGCTATGGATCCAGCTCAGGACAGACCCAAACAGGAGACCCTCTCAGTCTACTGACTCCCCATGAACACAGCCCCCTTAGGATACATTGAGTGTGCTAATGTCACCAGTTACTTTCCTGTCTCTCCAGAAGGAAAGAGACCCTTACATGCTATGATCTGAAATGGAAGGTAAAGTGACCTTATGATTTGTTGATCACTTGTCAATGCAGCAGAGACTATGAGCAAACCTCAAAGACACCTAGACCTCATTAGGAGTATTTAGAATAGGATTGGATCATTTCTGAAACTAATGGGATTCTGTGGCAATAAGCTTAGTAATTAAATTATAGCATCCATGACCATGATCTATTAAGGGGATGGGAACCAGGGGTTCAGATCCTTCAGTATCAAAGTCAGGCTAAGTGTAAAAGGAAAGCAAGGAAAACAACAGACATTCTGGCCAATGGCAAAAGACAATCTAGAATGGATGCTAGAAGAAGGAGGTAAAGACTGCACTTATGTGTGTGGATTGTGTTAATGTCAGTATCTTGATTGTGATAGTGAACTGTAATTTTTGAAAACATTATGATTGGTAGAAAATAGGCAAACTGTACAGATCTCTATCCCTTACAACTTTATGTGAATGCAATTCTATTAATAAAATTTTAATTAAAGAAAAAAGATACTTCAGAACAGTGGTTCTCAGACCCCTTTGTAACAATAAAAATACATTATGGCATTAGGAAGGTTAACAACCACTTCTTTAGAATGTTCAAGTGGAGGGGCGGATCCAAGATGGCAGACTCTAGCCAGCATTTTACAGAAGCTCCCATCCAGAAGGAGGCTTAAAGGACAGAAGTTTAGCAAGGGAGCTGATGGTTTGGAGTGGAGTCAAGAGAGAAGATCAAAGAGTGCACTTCACCTTCCTGAAGTGAGCTGTGATCCCAAAAATACAATCAAAAGGTACAAAATCCACCACCAAGCGGACAGGAGTCCCCTCCCCCACAACAAGGGCTCTCAGTTTACTCCATGCAAACAAGCGAGCAGAGTTCAAACATCCTCCCACTCTATCCTACGGGAGAGATTCCCTAAAAACTGGACCTCCTACCCCTGCTGGCATGCCATGACACTCTCCTGCCAGGCATAAAATTGTAAAACTGTATAAAACTGTATATATTCCCCACCTGCAACATTGAACTCTGAGGATTCCGCCCCCCTCACCCCAAGGTCTGGAGGTTTGTTACATATGGAGTCCAGATTCTTGGGCAACTCCTTGAGAGAAGTAGAGGGGGAAAGGGCTGGTGCTGCTCTGTGCTGACTGTGGCATAGGAGTGAGGAGAAGAAAGTTGGCTCAGAGGAAGCCATACAGCAACAGTGGCATCCTGAGCTGTGAACTGACATTATTTCAGATAGGCAAGCCCCATCTCTCTGGGCAACCAGAGGTTCCAGACAGCAGCCACAGGTGGAACAGACTTGGCAACTTTCATAAGTAAAGAGACCATTAACACCAGCCCTCAGGGAAATATAGCTCAGACAAAGGCAGTGGGCGGGCAGAGGCTGGAATTGACACCTGAGTGTAAACTCTAATTGCTTGCTGCCCAGAGTTGAGTTCCTCATCATCTCTAGCAGCCTCTGACTTGCAGAGGAATTCACCCAGGACAGAAGGTGAGGGGCTGGAATTGAGAGAACTTTCACAGCCTAATTTAAACACATAAAACCCCCGTGCCAGACTCAGATTTCGGGGTGATTTTGGCAATCGTAAACCCCAGGAGCAGTTGCCTACTGGAGTGAATAGGGTCACAGATCTTGGGGACTATGAGTGACTGGGTGCAAGGTGGGGAAGGAAGTTTTAACCTCCCCAGACTAACCCATTTGCTGGGTGGGTCCCTTTGCCCTCACGGAGCACTGGAGCAAGTTATATCTGAGCTGCCAGTAGACCCCTCTTATCTAGCTGCTGGAGACATTTGAACTCTTCCACCTGAAATGGGTGCTGACTGGGACAACTGATTTGGACCCCTTAAACCAGGCAGACCACCCAGGGACTATTCAAAGGGGCACCCTGGGTATATGGTTGAGAGAAGGTTTGATTTTCCTTGCCCAATTGTTGTTTTTGGGGGGTGGGGTGACTTAATTGCTGGTATTTCTCAACAGCAGAGACTTCAACCAAGAGAAACTGAATCACTAGGGTAGGACACAGACCAGCTAAAAATAAGACAGAGACACTTAGCCCCAAAATACCAAGCAGGTCCTCAGTCTCTCAGGCCGTAACACCATATGGTCCTTGACAAACCTCAAGGGGAAAGCCAAACAAGGTAATATAATCATGGAGAGGAATCAGCAGAAAAGCTCAGGTAATATGAATAACCAGAGTAGACCAACCTCCCCCCCAAGAAAGGATGTAGCTGGTAATATGAATAACCAGAGTAAGTCAAACCCCCCCAAGAAAGGATGTGGCAGATGAAACTGACAATTCCCTTTATAAACAGATGGCTGAGATGTCAGAAATTAATTTTGGATTGCAAATAAGATTAATAAAATAGAGACAAAGATAGAACTAGAAATTCAAGGAGCTTTCCAAAAGTTCACTCAAGAATTCAACGAATTCAAAGACAAAACCACCAAAGATTTTGAAATATTAAGGCAAGAGATTGCAGCCCTCAAAGATCTGAAAAATACAGTAGAATCTCTTGGTAACAGAGTGTAGAAGGCAGGATCTCAGATGTAGAAGACAAAGCTTCTGAATATGTCCAAACATTCAAAGAGAATCAGAAATGGATAGCAAAAATGGATCAGTCTCTCAGAGAGCTCTGGAATAATTTGAAGAATACTAATATTCACCTTATACGAATCCCTGAAGGTAACGAAGTTGCTTCGCAAAACACTGAGGCTCTTCTTCATGAAATTATGAAAGAGAACTTTCTAGATATGTCAAGAGATCCTGAAATTCAGATTGCAAACAGCTTCAGAACCTCAGCATGACTCAACCCAAATAAGACATCCCCCAGACACATCATAATTAACTTCACTAAAGTTAATATGAAAGAGAAAATCTTGAAAGCAGCGAGACATAAGAAAAC
>NW_003852710.1:39772-45561 GCF_000181295.1 Otolemur garnettii
CTTCCCAGAATCCAGCTTGAAGTCTTATGACAGCAACCAAGAACAAAATATTTAACCAGTCTGAAACAAATTAAAAATATATATTAGAAAACATTCATCTGGGGCAGGTAGGACAGATTAATAGTATAAATCAAGAAGCAGTCAATTTTCCCACCAATACAGCGTATTTTCCCTTTTAAAGTTAATTTTAACCCAGAGAACTCAAATGTATTAGCAAGAAATAATCAAGCAATCCCATCTCAGGGTGGGCAAGGGACTTGAATCGAAATTTCTCTAAAGAAGGTAGGTGCATGTCCTACAGATATATGAAAAAATGCTCTCCATCCTTAATCATCAGAGAATTGCAAATCAAAACGACTTTGAGGTACCACCTAACCCCAGTAAGATTAGCACATATCACAAATCCCAAAACCAGAGATGTTGGCACGGATGTGAAGAAAAGGGAACACTTCTACACTGCTTGTGAGGATGCAAATTAATTCATTCCTTTTGGAAAGCCATCTGGAGAACACTGAGAGAACTAAAAATGGACCTGTCATTTGATCCTGCAATTCCTTTATTAGGTATATATCCAGAAGACCAAAATCGAATTACAACAAACATATCAAAGATATCAGAATTACAACAAAGGTATCAGAATGTTTATTGCAGCCCAATTCATAATTGCGAGGTCATGGAAAAAGCCCAAATGCCCATTGACCCATGAATTGATCAATAAATTGTGGTATATGTAACCATGGAATACTATGCAGCCCTAAAGAAAGATAGAGACTTTACCTCCTTCATGTTTATATGAATGGAATTAGAAAATGTTCTTCTTCACAGAGTATCTCAAGAATGGAAGAAAAAGTATCCAATGTACATAGCCCTGTTTTGAAACTAATTCATAGCTTTTATAGGAATGTCATAACGTAATTATAGCCTTAGAATATGGGAAGGGGATGGGAAAGGGGAGGTGAGGAGGGTGGATGGGGGAGGAAGGGTGATTGGTGGGGTCACCTCTCTGGTTTATCTTACAAGGGTACAAGTGCATCTTTCTGAAAGCAGAGTATGAATGTCTTGGCTCAATAACTAAGAAAATGACATGAAGGTTATGTTGACCAGTTTGATGAGAGTATTTCACAATGTATATGAAAACAACACACTGTACCCCATGATGGCATTAATGTACACAGTTATGCTATAAGAAATATAAATAAATAAATAAATAAATAAAAGATATAACAAAATGTATATAAATTAAAGAGGTCATTTAAGAAATTTCAATACACCCAAAAGCTTCAACAGGAAGTTAGAACTAGACTAAGCAGAAGAGTGAATTTCAGAGGCTGAAGACAAAGTTTGTGAACTAACCATGTCAGTTAAGATGCAGAAAAACAATAAAGACATAGGAACAACCAATCAGAGAAGTATAGGACTACGTATAATGCACCAATATAAGAATTACAGACATCCCTGAGGGAGAAAAAAAAAAGCAAAAGGCATGAAAAAGCTAATCAAGGAGATTATTGAAGAAAATATCCCTGGTTTCACCAAAGATTCATATTTTCATATACAAAATGGTCATTGAACACCAGAAAGATGCATAGCAATAGAACATCTCCAAGACATATAGTGATCAAACTGGCCAAAATTAAGAAGAAAATTTTATATGCTGTAAGAGAAAAGAAACAACTAACCTCCAAAGATAATTCACCAGGCTTAAAAGCTGGCTTCTCAGCAGAGATTATAAAAGCCAGAAATAATTGAGACCCAACTTTTAGTCTTCTTAATGATATCAACTGCCAGCCAACAATTTTTATTCCAATTTTGTATTCTGAAAAATTTTGTAATCAGTGGAGAAATAAAAAGTTTTCCAGACAAGCAAATGCTAAAGGAATTTGGAAAGTCTCAGCAAAAAATAGAAACTTTGGGGTGGAGGCAAGATGGCCGACTGGAGCCAGCTTTCCAGAGGCTCCCATCAAGAAGGAGAATCAAAGGACAGAAGTTTACCAAGTAAGCTGAAGTTTTGTAGCCAAATTAAGAGAGAAGGTTGAAGAACACACATCAACCCTGCTGAGGCAAGCTACAACCCAAGATACAAACAATATGTACAAAATCCACTGCCAAGCATACAGTGGCCCCCTCCCCCATGGAAAAGGCTTGCAGTATACTTTCTACTAACAAGTGAGCAGAGTTCAAACATCCTTCCATTTTATCCCACAGGACCTACTTCCCCTACTACGGTGCCATGGCACTCTCCTGCCAGACATAAAACTATATAAGACTGTATATATTCTCTACCTGCAAGTCTGAACTCCCAGCACTCCCCTCCACTCTCACCCCAAGGTCTGAAAGCCTGTCCCCCATGGAGTCCAGATTCTTGGGCATTTTCTCAAGAGGTGTGGATGGGGCGTACGCTGTTGCAGGTCTGCACTGATTCTGCAGCACATGGGTAGGGAGAGAACAGTGGACTGAAGGTACTATATGGGAAAGGGAGAGGCAGTGCCCCCTCACACAGAGCAGCAGCAGCAGCAGTGGGAATAATGGGGCTCACACTCCTGGGGATATTTTGGAAGGGCACTCCCTGTCTCTCTGGGCAACCAGAGAAAGCCAGGCATCTTCTCCAGTGGCAGACACTGGCAGAGTAGATCTGGGACAGTAATGCAAGCCCTGTGAGCAAAGGGTATGCCTGAGGCAGTACCAGCCTGGGAGAGCATGGTGGGAATGGAGAATAGAAGATGCATGTGGAGAGACAGCATACTCCCAGGGCGGGGCGGAACCAGGACTGCTTTAGTGAGCCTAAGAAACACCTAGCCCTCTGGGGATCATAGCTGAGACAAAGGCAGGCAGGCTGAGGCTGTAACTCTGAGCCGAGTGTAAGCTGTAACTGCACACACCCCAACACAGACTGCAAGGGAGACAGACACACCAGGTCTAGGCAGCGGCACAGACCAGGGGAGAGTCACAGTTTCTGTGAACTCAAACAGTGCCTGATCAGCAGGGGAATATAGCCAGGATAGAATCATAAATTCAGCGCAAATATAAGTATCAACAACATAAATCAGGGGCAGGGCTGGAACTGAGCAAACTGCCCCAGCCTCCATTAAGCACCCAAGGTTGTCAGTCCTCACCTCCCCCTGCCGAATGGTGGCAGAGAGCGGCCACCTGGCTGAGGAGACATAGATCTCCCTGTGACTCAGGCAGACACAAACCCCCAGAGCATCTACTCATTGGAGGGAACTGGCTCTCAACCATGTGGGGTTATCAGTGACTGAGTCTGACAGAGGTGCAATGTGGGGAAGGAGGCATCAATCTTCCCAGACTAATTCATTTCTGGGGGGATCATTCTGACCTCACAGAGCACCAGAGTGAGTCATACTTGAGCTGCCAGCAGACCCCTGCTATCTGGTTGCCACAGACCTTTTGAACTCCCTCACTTGAGAGCACATGCTGATTGGGACAATCAATTTGGATCTCTCAGACTAGACCAATCACCCGAGGACTATCCACAGTGGTACCCTGGGTGTGTGGTTGTGGGAAGATTTCATTTTCCTTTTCCAGTTGTTGCCCAAAGGGGAGCAGGGTGACATAATTGCAGGCATTTATCCACAGCTGAGACTTCAACCCAACATACCTGATTCACTAGGGTAGGACAGAGACCAGCTGAAAACAAGACAGAGCCACTTAGCCCCACCACACCAAGTAAGTCCCCAGTATCTCAGGTCATAGCACTGTACAGGTCCTTTGCAAAGCTTTAGGGGAAAAGGTAAAGACACTAGTCACAGCTCTTGGGCAAAGGGCTGGTTATCACTACTCCAGAAGCCCTCTAATCCAACTTCAGCTTATCTGCTCATCTAGCCAAACAATGTAAGATAATCATGGGGTGTAATCAGCAGAAAAAAATCCCATAACATGAATAACCAGAGTAGATCAACTCCCCCAAAGAAGGATATGGCAGACACAACTGAAGATCCCATTTATAAACAGATGGCTGAGATGTCAGAAATCAAATTCAGAATTTGGATTGCAAATAAGATTAATAGAATAGAGGCAAACTTGGAATTACAAATTCAAGGAGCATTTCAAAAGTTCTCTCATGAATTCAATGAATTCAAAGATAAAATCATCAAAGATTTTGACAAATTGAGATAAGCATTTGCAGCCCTCAATAACCTGAGAAATACAGTAGAATCCCTCAGTAACAGAATGGAGGAAGCAGAAGAAAACATTTCTGAAATTGAAGACAAAGGTTTTCAACACCCACAAGCACTCAAAGAGGAAGAGAAATGGCAAAAAAAAAATGGATCATTCTCTCATAAAGCTCTGAGATAATTCAAAGAAATCTAATATTCACCTTACAGGAATTCCTGAAAGCAACAAAATTGCTTTGCAAAGTACAGAGGCTCTTCTTCATGAGATTATGAAGGAGAACTTTCCAGACATGCCAAGAGATTCTGAAATTCAGACAGCAGACAGTTTTAGAAACCCAGCACAACTCAATACGAATAAGACAACCCCCAGACACATCATAATTAATTTCACTAAAGTTAATATGAAGGAGAAAATTCTGAAAGCAGCCAGATATAAGAAAACCATAATCTACAAGGGGGAGAATATTAGAATGACTGCAGATCTCTCCATTGAAACCTTTCAAGCTAGAAGAGGGTGGTCATTGACTTTTAATCTCCTAAAACAAAATAACTTTCAACCCAGGATCCTGTATCCAGCTAAACTGAGTTGCATTTATGATGGAGAAATTAAATACCTTAATGGCATTCACATGTTAAAGAAATTTGCCATAACTAAACCAGCTCTCCAGGATATTCTCAGACCTATCCTCCATAATGACCCATGCAATCCTCCACCACAAAACTAAATTCACTCAGAAAATTTTGATCAAATTCCAACTTCCATAGTGGTGAAGGATTAATAATGTCCACTGGACTTTTGAAAAACTTGATACCCAAAATTCTACCAGGCTTATCAATATTTTCAATCAATGAGAATGGTTTAAATTGTCCTCTAAAGAGGTGCAGGTTGGCTGATATATAGACTCAGGGTGAAGGGGTGTTCATCTATATTCCAGGCAAATGGAAATCAGAAAAAAGCAGGTGTTACAATTTTATTCACAGATACAATGGGCTTTAAACCAACAAAAGTAAGGAAGGATAAAGATGGTCACTTCATATTTGTTAATGGTAGTACTCCATATGATGAGATTTCAATTATTAATATTTATGCACCCAACAAGAATGCACCTCAATTTATAAGAGAGACTCTAACAGATATAAGCAACTTGATTTTCTCCAGCTCTATAATAGTCAGAGATTCACACTCCTTTGGCAATGTTGGATAGATCTTCCAATAAGAAGCTAAGCAAAGAAATTGTAGACTTAAATGTAACCATTAAACATTTGGATTTAACAGACATCTACAGAACATTCTGTCCTAACAAAACTGAATACACATTCTTCTCATCAGTCCATGGAACATACTCTGAAATTGATCACATCTTAGGTCACCAGTCTAACCTCAGCAATTTTAAAAGAATAGAAATTATTCCTTGCATCTTGTCGGACCATCATGGAATAAAAGTAGAACTCAGTAACAACAGGAATCTGCATGCTCATACAAAACCCATGGAAGCTAAATAACCTTATGCTGAATGATAGCTGGATCAGAGATGAGATTAAGAAGGAAATTACCAAATTCTTGGAACAAAACAGTAATGAAAACATGAATTATCAGAACTTCTGGGAAACCACAAAGGCATTTGTAAGAGGGAGATGTATAGCACTGCAAGCCTT
>NW_003852710.1:45867-58931 GCF_000181295.1 Otolemur garnettii
AGGCGCCGAGCCGGAAGTTAACAACTTAATGGGAAATCTCAAGCAACTGGAAAAGGAAGGACATGCCAATCCCAACCCAGTAGAAGAAAAGAAATAACCAAAATTAGAGCAGAATTAAATGAAATTGAAAACAAAAGGATTATACAACAGATTAATAAATCAAAAAGTTGGGTTTTTGAAAAGGTCAATAAAATAGATAAACTTTTGGCTAACCTAACCAGGAAAAAAAGAGTAAAATCTCTAATTTCATCAATCAGAAATGGCAAAGACAAAATAACAATAGACCCCTCAGAAATTCAAAAAATCTTTAATGAATATTACAAGAAACTTTATTCCCAGAAATATTAAAATCTGAAAGAAATTGACCAATACTTGGAAGTACACCACCTTCCAAGACTTAGCCAGAATGACGTGGAAATGTTTAACAGGCCTATATTAAGTTCTGAAATAGCATCAACTATACAAAATCTCCCCAAGAAGAAAAGCCCGGGACCAGATGGCTTCACATCAGAATTCTACCAAACCTTTAAAGAGGGACTAGTACCTATATTACTTAACCTTTTCCAAAATATAGAAAAAGAAGGAATACTACCCAATATATTCTATGAGGCAAACATTACCTTGATCCCCAAAACAGGAAAAGATCCAACAAGATAAGAAAATTATAGACCAATATCACTAATGAATATTGATGCAAAAATATTCAATGAAATCCTTGCAAACAGAATTCAGCAACACATCAAACAAATTATACACCATGACCAAGTGGGTTTTATCCCAGGGTCTCAAGGCTGGTTCAATGTACATAAACCCATAAATATAATGCATCAGATAAACTAATTGAAAAACAAAGACCATATGATTCTCTCAGTTGATGCAGAAAAAGCTTTTAACAATATCCAGCATCCTTTCATGATCAGAACACTTAAGAAAATTGGTATAGAAGGGACATTTCTTAAACTGATAGAGGCCATCTATAGCAAACCCACAGCCAATATCGTATTGAATGGAGTTAAACTGAAATCATTTCCACTCAGATCAGGAACCAGTTAAGATTGTCCATTGTCTTGCTGATCTTTAACTTTGTAATGGAAGTCTTAGCCATCACATTAGGGAAGAAAAGGGTATCCATATAGGGTCAGAAAAGATCAAACTTTCACTCTTTGCAGATGATATGATAGTGTATCTGGAAAACACAAGAGATTCTACTGCAAAACTCTTAGAAGTGTTCAAGGAATATAGCAGCATCTCAGGTTACAAAATCAACACTCATAAATCGGTAGCCTTTATATATACCAACAATAGTCAGGCTGAAAAAATAATCAAAGACTATTCCATTCACAGTAGTGCCAAAAAAGATGAAATATTTGGGAGTTTACCTAACAAAGGACGTGAAAGATCTCTATAAAGAGAACTATGAAACTCTAAGAAAAGAAATAGCTTAAAATGTTTTGTTTTGTTTTGTTTTGTTTTGAGACAGAGCCTCAAGCTATCCCCCTGGGTAGAGTGCCATGGCATCACAGCTCACAGCAACCTCCAACTCCTGGGCTCAAGCGAGTCTCCTGCCTCAGCTTCCCAAGTAGCTGGGACTACAGGCGCCCACCACAACACCCGGCCATTTTTTTGGTTGCAGCCATCATTATTATTTGGCAGGCCCAGGCTGGGGATTTGAACCTGCCACTTTAGGTGTATGTGGCTGGCGCCTTAGCCGCTTAAGCCACAGGTGCCGAGCCAAAAATGTTAACAAATGGAAAAGCATACCATGCTCATGGCTGCAAAGAATCAACATTGTTAAAATGTCCATACTATCCAAAGCAATACACAATTTTAATGCAATCCCTATTAAAGCTCCACTGTCAGACTTTAAAGATCTCAACAAAATAATACGTTTTATATGGAATCAGAAAAAAACCTCAGATAGCTAAGACATTACTCAGAAATAAAAACAAAGCAGGAGGAATTATGCTACCAGACCTCAGACTATACTACATACTCAGGGCACTGCAATTCTAACACTGCAGAGATCCCTTCTGCCCACTATTTATAGCTGCACCCACTTCAGTCCCTCCTGCCCCTTATTCTCTGTAACCCAAAGAAAATTACTATTTTGTCCTGCATTTGTAGAGGTTCTCATTTCCAAACTCTTATGCAAATGGAACCATACAATATGTAAACTTTTGAGATTGGCTTTTTAGAAAAGGAACTTCACAGAGAAAAAGGTTTTAATTTTATTGAGGTCCCATTTTCCAATTCTCCACTCATCATTGACTGAGGATTGCATCTGGGAACATTCTTTCTCTAGCACTTCTGGCTTAACTTGTGGATAGTATACTCACCCCTACAGCCAGAAAATGGTGTAATGGAACAGTTTGCAGGAGTCTGCAGTAAACACCCACAGGTGGCCTGTCAAGGTGAATGCCAAGGCTCCATGGGTGGGACATCAGCAGCCTGTCCTTCCATCCACCTGTTACACTAATCAGATTCATTGGCTCACCACTGAAATCCACCATGTCCTGGTTCTTATTCTTCAATGGAGTGATTAGCCACATTTATTAAATATAAAAACAAAACAAAACACCAAATGCCTGACTTACAGCAGTAAGTGGCAAGCTACAATCTGTTGCTGTAACTGGTTCCAAGGCCACATAAACATGCAGTCAGCATTTCCATCCAGTAGTGTACATTCTAGATTTTCTTCTGCCTTTGGCCAGAATATCTGTTGCTTTACTTTGCTTTCCCTCTACAATAACACTGCCTTTGATAGTGAAGGGTCTGAGCCCCTGATTACCATTCTCTTAACAGATCGTGATCATATACGCTATAATTTAATTTCCAAAATATTGCCATGGAAACACCAAGAAGCATCCTAGTGAATTCCATTAGTTTCAGACATGATCCTATTCTATCCAATCCTATTCTAAATACTGATGAGGTCTAGGTATCTTTGAGGTTTTTTCATCGTCTCTGCTGCATCAAAAGTGATCAACAAGTCATATGGCCACTGGACCTTCCATTTAGGGTCACAGCATGTGAGGTCCCTTTCCTCCTGGAGGAACAAGGGAGTAACTGGTGACACTAGAATGTTCAATGTATCCTAAAAGGGCTGTGTTGATGGGGAGTCAGTAAACTGAGAGACCCCTGTCTGGGTCTGTCCTGAGGTGAATCCACAGCAAACAGGCTTATCTGAACAAGTGTTCACAATTGCTCATCCCTTACTCACTGCCTACTGCACTCTTGACCTGACCCAAGGTTGACAGGCTGTTCTCCTTCCCACAGTTCCCTAAAGCTTTGGCTTGCCCCAGGTCTGAGCAGGCACTCAGCTGCAGAACATTCCCACTTGACAGCTCCCTCTGGGAATTGGCCACTCATAGGAGACACATTTCCTGTGGGAGTACCCGATTTAGCCACCTGCTCACCCTTCTTCACAGCAAAGTTCCTAATGTCCCTGCTCACTCCTCTTTATGAAAGAAAAGCCTTATTCTGTTTGATTTTGAGACATTTGTAGGTCTTGCTATTGGAAAATCCTCCCTATTGCAATAAATAAATATTGAATAAGTGCTCTCTCTACTGATGTCTGGATTTGTCTTTATTTGACACTGTCCATGTGGGCAGGTGAAGGTGAAAATGAACAAGTTTTGGAGTTCCAAGGAACAACTCTGGCTCATCCTATGGCCAGTTTGAACCACGTTTCCTTTGTTTGAACTTTATCAGCCAAGACTTCCAGAAGACTCAAACCTTGGCTTCCCTAGATTTTTGAAAGCTCCAACTACATACAAATAATAAGAATTTGTTACTTTTTGATCTATTGAGGACATTATGCAAACAGATTTTTAAGCTGAAAAAACCTAAAGTTAGTTCAGGTTCAAATGTTTCTTATTTAATTTTTTTCTTTCTCTCTTTTTAGACAATTTCTCCCTGTTCCCCAGGCTAGAGTTCTGTGGTGTCAGCTTAGCTAACAGCAATTTCAAACTCCTGGAGTCAAGCGATCCTCCTGCCTCAGCCTCTTGAGTAGCTGGGACTATAGGCACCCACCACACCCAACTAATTCTTCTAGTTTTAGTAGAGATGGGGTCTCACTCTTGCTCAGGTTGGTCTTAAAATCCTGAGCTCAAGAGACATTCCCACCTAGCCTCTCAGAGTGCTAGGACTACATGTGTTAGCCACTGTTCCTGGCCTTCATCCTCACTTTGTTGTCAGCTTAAAATAACATTTTTATAGAAAAGAAGCAGAATCCACAGTCTAATATCTGTGATCTACATCCAGGTGAGTACATGACCTTTATGTGATTGCCTGTGCAGCAGTTTATGTTTTATGAACCCAAGCCAGCTTTGCAGGAAATGAAATATGATTGGCAGTGGATATGGACACAACAGAGTCTGTTTAAACAACTAAGCCCCAAATAGCAGAGGCTTCCATGGCACACCCAGGAGAAGTTAAGGGAGGAAAAGAGGAGAAAGCATGTGACAAGGTGTTCAGTATTACTAGGCATTAATGAAATGCAAATAAAAACTACAATGAGACACTACTGCTTCCATAGGTACTAGGATGGCTATAATCAGAAAGAAGGAAAATAGCAAGTGTCAGCCAGGGAGTAGAGAAATCGGAACCCTCCTACACTATTGGTGGGAATATAAAATGGTGCAGCTTCTTTAGCTGTCCCTGAAATGGTTAATGATGGAGTTATCATAGTAACCGTCAATTACACTACTAGGTACGTATTCAGGAGAGATGGACACATGTCCTCATACAGCTGATCTCCTGCTTTGTGTCAGTAATCCATTTCTGAAAATCAGATATGGTCAGTGAAAACACAAACTTGAATGCTGCTTCCCATTATTTTAAATGGGAAACCCCCAAATCTGTTTTTAAATCATTCCCAACCCCCAAACAATTTTCTAAAACATAGTAAGTAATAACCACCATGTTAGGGTGTGGAATACAACCTTATTCATGATCTATCTCCAAGGAAACGAATGTGATTTGGGGAAAGTATTGCTTTCCCTGAGCTAAGATTCCCCTACCCCTTTTTCTTTTGTGGGGCCACGTGAGGCTCCCATCCTCCATCCCCTGGATCACTCAGTAAACCCAGCCTACTCCCTGCCACCTCCAGCCAGGCCCACTGAGACACAGGCCTCTCTGAAGCTGTTCCAAGCCCAGCTGTGAGAGTCACCTGCCTTTCAGCTCACCTTCTCCCTCTCCAACACTCTCCCCCCCCATCTCATCTCCCTTGTGGTGCCCCTTCCTTTTACCTCCCTTGTGGCACCCCCGTCCACTCCAATCTCTCCTAGTGTGGAGGAAATAAATCGCACCTATTCAGCCAGAGTTTGAAATGTGTCAGTGCAGAACAAATACAACAAGTGAGCAGGCATGGCATTTTACTGTAAAAGAGAGGTAATCTCCAACCACACACTAATAAGAAGATTTGACATAGAGGAATACAGAAAAATGAATTTCTCTAATAGCTTAATTACCACATGCAATATTGTGCCTCTGTATAGATGCTGGGCAGGTGGGAGCCTCTGCTATGAGTGTAGACAGAGGCAGCAGAGGGGAAGAAGAGATTATCTTGAATAACATTTTATTATTTCTTTTACTTTCTGAGTTCCTCATCCAACTCTCACTCTCATCACTTCTCCTCAGGAGCATCTGAACTAAACTCAAGCCTAAAATATGCAGTTCCTGTTAATGATCAAAAGAAAACCCCTTTCTATGGACTGGCAGGCTTGTGCTAGTTTAACAAAGCAGTTAAATGGGTTGTATTGATTTTCCTATACAACTTCAGTCAAAGAGGTGCTTACAATTGCCACTGCTGAAAATTAAACATTTTAATATTCTGGGATTTAACCTTCTGAAATTTCTTATTGCCCCTCCTCTTTCATCTTCATTTTGGTGTTGTCCTTTATTTGCATTTTTTTAATCTAATCCTGATTTTCATCCCAAAGATTCTTGGATTCTTCTCTTGCTTTGGGTTCAGTGACTTCTGGGCCCATCGTCATCATTGTTGTCATCATCCTGATGGCAAACATCTGGTTTGCATTATTAAATCCCAGACATTTAAAAAACTGCATTACTTGCATTAATTTATTCAAGTCTATTTTTATTTCCAGATGAGGACAGAGGTATACAGTTTTTTACTGTTGTGGTGATCATTTGCTTATTTCATGGGAATAAACTGTCAAGTGTTTAAAATATTGTGGGTCACAAACATATTTTATGATTCCTACCTCCCTCTGCCATGTTATTACCTATTTTAACATTTGGTCAATGTTGAATAGTTATAAAATTCTACCCTGTAAATCATTTTGCTCAAAGCTTAAACGCTTCATTTTACTTTTTTCCTGTTCTTGGCTCATCTGATTTCTTACAATTCCAGAGCCATGTAATGTAAAATGGAGCCAATCATTAAAAAATCTGCTATTTTAGAGTACTGGTGATTCTTTTTCATTGTCAATAATATGAAATATAACTTTGTAATGTAATCCGTAAGGCCAAATATGTTCCAATTATGATGTAGAAGGTATTTAATAAAATGCTATTTGTGTTTATGTGCATGATCCAGGCTGGTCAATACCAGCAATTGATGGTAACTAGTGAAATACAGACTCCGATAAGGAGATTAATGCTCTAGAATTTGGTACTACAAACCTCAGAGTTCGGACTAAAGAAAAGTGGTATTCATGTTTTGAAAGGTATTTCATCTGAAGATAAAACAAGTGAACTTTTCTAGAACTAGAATATAAATGTTTTGACATAATGACTAAGCAAATGACATGAAATCTATGTTAACCAGCTTGATGAAAGTATTTCAAATTGTATATGAAAACACTACACTGTACCCCCTGTTTGCATTAATGTATACAGCTATCATTTAATAAAAAAAAGATAAAACAGACATATTTCTACCTTAAAAATAGGAGTTAAAGGCACACAAATGTTGAAGACTGAATAATAAAAATATTGGTTACAAAATAGTTTATCAATTAGAAGATAACCTTGTAGCCCCCCTAGAAGAAAGAGAACTCACAAGGGTATAGTGAAAATAAGAGATTAGGAAAGAGGAAGAGAAAAATTGAAGGGGCATCAAAAAACGAAGATTACTAGAAGGACATAGAATCTATCAGGAGCAAGATGGCAGACTAGAGACATCTTGCTACTTGTGGTGAGACAGGTGAGACAGGGGAAAGTAAACTTTGGCCACCTGTAGCTGAGGGAATCTGCACAGAAACATCACTTTAGGGATACAGTGAAGAGCAGGAGACTTTAGAAGCCAACAAGAAGGTCTGTAGCTGAGGAAACCCATGTAGGTGCTTGGTATGGGCAGGGGCTGGTGAGTTGGCCAGCTTTTCTGCAGAGGTCTGGGGATATGAAGAAGGATTGTCCTGTAGTATTTTGAGTTTGGACTGGACTGCTCACTGGAGCAGTAAGTAGATTTGAAGACTGTCCAGTGGCTGGGGTTGAATGCCAGGTGGGGTGATTCTCCCCTGGGCATGGCTGCTGGCTTGTCACCACCATTGTGGGAAGACAGGGAGCTGGGGAGGAACTGTGGGATCTTACTGCACCAGCTCTGGTGTACCTGCTGACCTCCAGTGGCCATCTTTGGGGTGAGCTGAATGTCTCCTGCACCCCGGAATGGCCACTTTGTTGCCAGGGTAACTTGTCTGACTAGCTTCCTAAGGAAGCCTGGTGAGAGCTTTGGGATCCCAGTCCCATGGGGACCGAATGCTGACAAAGTGAACAGGCCTGGATGGAGGGCAAAGAAATCAGGAAGAAAAGATCTGGTCTCCTTTGCAACTAGAGAGTGGCTTCTGACCCTCAATCATAGTAAATCCAAGGTGTGTTCTCTGACTCCTAACACCACAGCACCACCTGGTGTCCAGGCAATATATGCTATATATGTGTGTATATATGTGCATATGTCTATACATAAATACACACACACACACACACACACACACACGCCCCTGGCGTCCGAAAGCCCTAGTGCTTGAACAACTTGGAATCTGAATGAAAAATTCCAGCAAATTTTGCCTGAAATCCAAACACTGCTTTGGAATGTGAACACACAGCACATGTGTTTTTATGCATACATTTCCCCAGTGCTGGGGCAACCCATACTCTGTCATTCAGTTCATTGTTGAAAGTTGTAGTTAAAGCATCTCTTGTGATTTTTGCTGCTAATTTTATGCTTTTGTGCTTGTTTTATGTTATTTTTTATGTAATAACTAAGTGTATTTGCCATGGGTCCTAAAAAGTGTAGTCAGGAAAATAAGAATAAGAGGAAAGCTGTTAGAGCTGCAATTGAAGTCAAAAAAGATCTTATCACTAAGCATGAAAGTGGGACACATGCGGCTGATCTTGCTACTATGTTCAGAATGCCTAACTTGACTATTTGTACCATTTTGAAAAATAAAGAAGCTATTAAAGCAGCTGATGTAGCAAAGGGGGTTATAAGCCTGACCTCAAAGAGATCAAAATGTATGGAAGAGATGGAAAAACTCCTCTTATTTAGGGTTAATGAAAAACAAACAAGGTCTCAGTATGTCACCCCCAGTAGATTGCTGTGGCATCACAGCTCACAGCAAACTCAAACTCTGGGGCTTAAGTGATTCTCTTGCCTCAGCCTCCCAAGTAGCTGCGACTACAGGCGCCCACCACAATGCCCGGCTATTTTTGTTATTATTATTGTTGTAGATGTCATTGTTGTTTGGCAGGCACAGGCTGGGCCGGGTTTGAACCTGCCAGCCCCGGTGTATGTGGCTGGCACCCTAACTGCTGAGCCATAGGTGCTGAGCCTACAATGTTGTCTTATGTTTTAAAATCAGCTTTATCAATCTGTTTCTGTACCTCCAAACAATTCACATTTAATGTAAGCATGTGATTTTTGATAGCTTAGTATTAGTCTGCCATTTTATTTTTTGTTTTCTATTGTTTCTGTTTTATTTTTCTTGCCTTCATGGAGGTTACTCAAACTTTTTCTTTTAGAATTTTATTTTGATTTATCTATAGTGCTTTTGAATCATCTGTTTTAAGGCAATTTTTAATGATTGCTCTTGTCTGGGTCATTTCTTTTCTATTTAGAGAATTTCCTGTGGCCATTATTTTAGGATGTTATACTGGTGATGGATTTTTAATTTTCATTTGTCTGAGGATGTCTTAGTTTCCTTTGTTTTCAATGGATATAGGATTCTGAATACTCTGTATTTTATTTTGATAGTTCTTTCTTTTAGCACTTAAAATATATCATGCCATTTTTTTTCTTTCTTACTTTTTTTAGAGACAGAGTCTCACTTTGTCACCCTCGGTAGAGTGCTGTGGCATCACAGCTCACAGCAACCTCCAGCACTTGGGCTTAGGTGATTCTCTTGCCTCAGCCTCCCAAGTAGCTGGGACTACAGGTGCCTGCCACAACATCTGGCTATTTTTCTTCTGCAGTTTAGCCAGGGCTGGGAGCAAACTCTCAGTAGATGGGGCTGGTGCCCTGTTCAGTGAGCCACAGGCAGTGCTCTATCATGCCATTTCTTTCTGGCCTCTGAAATTTCTGTCATTTGAATTGTTTTATCTCATAGTAGTGTGTTATTTTTTAAATGCTGCTCTCAAAAATTGTCTTTAATTACTAGAAGTTTGACTGTGATGTGTCTTGGTGTGGATTTTGGTTGTATCTTATTTGGGATTTATCCACCTTAATGAATCTATAGGTTATGGTTTACCTAAATTTGGGAGCAGCCTTGCCCCTTTTCTAGATTATTTTCTGGACTACAATAACATAAATGTTAAATCTTTTATTATAGTCCCAGAGATCAGGCTCTATTTTTTTCTTTTCCCAGTCTAGTTCTCTTATGTTGCTCACATTGGATAATTTCTAGTGTTCCATTTTTAAATTCATTGGTTTCCACCCCTTCCACATTCTCAACATTCTATTGTTGAGTCCATCCACTGAGTTTTTAAAATTTTAGTTACTGTACTTTTCAGCTCTAAACTTTTTGTTTGGTTCTTCTTTATGTCTTTTATTTCTTGGCTGAAAGTTTCTATTTTTTGCTGAGACTTTCCATTTTAATTTTAAGCTTATTTTTCCATTAAATAAGCTTAACATGTAGTAAAGCATTTTTATTATGGCTACTTCAATATAATAAAATTCTATATATAATCCTAATATAATTCTAATATCTCTGTCATCTTAATGTTCTATTGATTATCTTTTAAGATCAATTAAGATCTTCCAACTTCTTCATGAAACAAGTGATTTTTAAATAAAACCTGGACATTTGGGGTATTATACATATTAAGAGACTCTGGCTTTTATTTAAATCTTTTATTGTATTTTATCTGGCTTTCTTCCACACTAATCTGGCAGAGTAAGGGGGAACTCTAACTTCATCACTATTAGCTGGGGGTCTAAGTTCCCTACTTGACATTTCAATGTCACCTTAGTAACACCATGCAATCTAGGAATTTATAAACTTTGAAAATAATGTTGCTCCACTTTTAGAGATTCATGGAGGACACCTCAGACATTTGAAATCCCATATTACCTTATCTGCATATATAATGAAAGATAAACTATAATGCTTGATTAATACCTTTCTAGTTCCAGTGGTGCTCAATTGGTGGCCACTTGGGATCTGAAGGGACACTGGTCTCTAGATGGCTTTGTTCTACCCTCTCCTAATGAGGTCTGTTGTGTCTGATTTTTCTCCTCTGGTCCTGGTGGATCCCAATTGGTGTTAAGAGACAATTCAATGCTAAACATATGATGAGGCAAATTTATACCACTTTCATTCCTGCTTTCAATGATGTGGGTACCCTTACAGTCTGGAGAAGGGGAGTGGTAAACCACATGCCCTGGAATGCATTTTAGAGAAACACTACCCATGTACAATGGACCGGTTTGAGTGAAGAAGCTGTTGTCTTCTGCCCTGCCCTGGAGTATTTTCCTAGCAAGTAGGATCTCCTGATGGTGCTGGCTGGAACAGAAGCAGGAGTAGGAATAGGGTGGTGACCTGTGAGACTTGAAGCCTGCAAGAAGAGTATGAAAGCTTATTAGAATTCCATTCTAGTAAACTAGTAAACTCATTGCTAGGTTGTAGCAGAACACTGGGGAAGTGTGTGCTCTTCTTTTTTCCCCAGGATTTCACCAGGTAAGATGGCCATGGAACTATCACTTTTGTTTAATCAAATTTTGGAGAGCTCTGGATTCATTGAAGAAGGTTGTTTAGCAGACATGATGCACACGTTGCACTTTTCTCGGGGACAAATCAAGACATCTAAAATGCAAGTATTTATTTTCTTACATTTCCAATTTTTTAGAGTAGCATCTTGGATTTTGGAGGCTGGAGAGAGCAGGGGCTAGAGTTCTGGTTGCTGTGAGCTGCATGTGGGTTAGGATGTGGTCTTAAGGAAACAAGATCATCTTGCTATTCCTTTGTTGAGAACCAAAGCAAAGTCTGGTCCTCTTTAAGCTAGTCTTACACAATAAAAAGAGTAAGGCTTGGCTTACTCTTGTAAGGTGTAAGGCTTGGCTAAATCAGGCAGCTAGTTCAGAGATCTGAGGTGAATGCTAGATGACCAGAATGACAAAGGTTCATGTATGAGATGTTTGTGAATGTAAAGGGTGAAAGAGAACATTTATTTTTCTTAGGCGGACAAGATGAGGGAGAATGAATCAGAAAATAATTTTTGGAATCAAGTCATATAATCCCACTGTCTGTCTTCTGATAGGCAGTTCTTAACTCATTGGATGGAAGAGTCAGAAGACACAGCTCCTCCTCTGAACTGACCACTTCACATGGGATGAGGAGAAAATGCTCTACTTTTACTGACTGATCTCAGGTTCTAGATCAAAGTGGCCTGGGATGAGTCTCCAACAATCTGATTAGACTGGGTCTGTGACCCTTCTAATCCAACTGACTTGAAAAAGCTGCAATTGGGGCCATAGAAAATGTTCTTACTAATGATAGTATGGCCTCAAATATTGAAACAAACCCTAAGACATGATGAAGGAACATATTTTTTGTTGTGGCATGACAGATTTCTATGACCATAAGTTCTTTTCTAGTTACAAATTTCCTTTTGCTGTATTCATTTTGGTGCTGCACGATATGACTGGCATCTTCCCAAAAACATGTTGCATGATTAGATACATAACTAAAAGAAGAATTTCCTTTTCTGCTTGAAAATGGACTACATAGGAAAATAACAGACATTGTTAAAATCGCTTTCTTTTAAGAAGACTGAGCTACATGACAGTTCTCATTGATCCAGTAGTTTAAGCTGCATGTAATACAAAATTATTCATAGATTAAATCACTTATTTTTAATTAACAATAGACAGAAACTACATATGAAATATAAAGTTTAAAAATAATAAAGTCCAACTGCCATACCTATGCTATTTTATATGTAAGTAAATTGAAGTTCTTCATTCTTTATTCATGATACTACAAAAATCTCACTATAAGTTGATTGGTGAAATGAAAAGCCAGTGATGGCGGAAGTGAGGAATAAAACAACACTCCAGGAGTTCATTCTGGAGGGGTTTCCTGCTGTCCAGCACTTGGGGAACATTCTGTTCCTGGTGCACCTGCTGGCGTACCTGGCCTCCCTCACTGGAAACACCCTCATCATCTCCATCACCTGGGCTGACCATCGCCTCCACACACCAATGTACATTTTACTCAGCAGTTTCTCCTCCTGTGAATGCTGTTTTACCACCACAGTTATTCCTAAACTGCTGGTCATCTTTCTTTTAGGAAGGCAAGGAATTCCCTTTACTGCTTGTCTCACACAAGCTTTTTCTTTCTTATTTCTTGGGGCAACAATTTTCTTCCTCATGACTGTCATGTCCTTAGATCGATACCTGGCCATTTGCAAGCCTCTGTATTACCCTACCATCATGAACCCAAGGATGTGTTTCCTCCTGATCACTGCCTGTCTAACTTTGGGTTTCTTCCTCATGGTGGTCCCAGTTATAATGCTTTCCCAGCTATCCTTCTGTGGCCCCAATGTCATCCCTCATTTCTTCTGTGATTTTGGAACCTTGACTAATCTCTCCTGTTCTGATACCAGAT
>NW_003852710.1:59039-66204 GCF_000181295.1 Otolemur garnettii
CGGCAGAAAGCTTTCTCCACCTGCTCCTCTCACCTCATTGTGCTCTCTCTGATGTATGGCAGCTGTATCTTCATATATGTGAAACCAAACCAAACGGACAGGCTGAACTCCAACAGAGAAGCTGCACTTGTGAACACAGTGGTGACCCCACTGCTGAATCCAGTCATCTACACTCTGCGCAACAAGCAGGTTCACCAGGTTCTGAGGGATATTCTGTCCAGGGTGAAATTGCAGAAATAAAATCCTCACCTTTCAGAGGAGGAATGAGCCATCTCTATGATCTAATCTAAACTTCTTTCTATTTCTACAGTCTTTTATTTACATTTTTTTTAGGTTCTATTTGTTAATTCTTAGAAGATAACCTAATTTATATAATAATTTAATTTGAAAGCTCTAGTATTATTTTCCTTTGAGCAGAAAATGTCTTCTCTTTTTTAATCTTTTCACTAGTTTTAAATCAATAAGATTCTACAAATTTTAATGAAGAGACTCAGATATGTGAATCTGTTTCAAGACTGTGTAATCTTAAAGCTACGAAGATGTAGTTTTTAGTACCTACTTCTATAAGTTCAAGAGAATAGAGAATGAAATTTCTAAGTGCGAAGAATATGAAATATGATATCAATAAAATTATTTAAAATGACTAAATATGGCTTTCAATGCCAAATTCTGCAGATAAATATAATACAAATCTTTATAATTATTGTTCTCAATGTAAAGAAAACATAGATATTCTCACCGTAATGAAAATATAGATTCAATCTCTCATTGAAATTGCAAGTCCTTATTGGTTTCATTGGTTTTACAGATTGATTTCAGTACCTGAAGATCTGAAAACAAAGGATTACAGGGAGATAAATATTATGTACTTTAGAGGAAAGAGTTGAATAATTAAGATTCTTTCCTTGCTCAGAAAATTTAAAAGAATTGAGAGAAATCTAATTAGGGTAGAAAGAAGTATGACTATGAAGTTCTCTTTATGTCAATCTATGAAAAATTATCTCTTCCTTTGTGGAACAAGAGGTTCAGTTGTCACCTCTGGTTGTTCATTTTAGTACTAATATAAAATGACACCCTTGATCCTTACCGTGACACAGAGACATGCTAAGATATAAATACAATTTTATCATGGCAGAGAGAAGATGATAGGATATTTTAATGGATATATTAATGTTATAAGTGCAATTTAGTTATTCAAGATTTTTATATGAAATGATGGATTAGAGACAAAACCCTGGAGCTAGAGGTTGTTTGGCATAGTTGGTTAATGGCAATGATCATGTTTTCTTTGACTATATTGTTCTGTGATTGTGTGGGGACCATGAAAGACCATGTTATGAAGACATAAGGGAGATAATTATGTAATAATTTGAAGAGGAGACTTGCTTCAAGTAGCAAGATACAAACTATTGTGTACCGTATGTGTATATAAAGATTCCCATACACTTCTGGTAGGCTTGTTTATTTTTTTTACATTTTGGACATTTACTTTGCTGAAGATACTTGTCACTGATTTTCCCAGAATGACCAAAGACCTGTGTGGTCATTGATTTTTATAATTTTTAAAATTTGAAAATATTAGGAATCTAATATTTTATTTGGTAATCTACTTTGAAATAAATAAAAAATGTATAGTATTTTCATGTTATCTTTTCTTGTAAATATTCAGGTACATAGTTCAAAAATAATCACATCATGATTAAAACAATTTTACCACAATTTGATGTACCATAGATATATAGGTCATTACAGAAGTTTTGAGACACATAAAGATAAAGAAACTTAAGAGAAGATCTGAATTTACATGTTGAAAGGACATATCACATTCCAAATTAAACAAACTCAAATTAGTTAATTCTTTAAAAAAGGAAAAAGAAACATAAAATCCATGCAGATGAAAACAAATTAAACCTTTCCAGCAACACAGATAAGCCGAATAAGTTGAAGCTTGCATAGGTGAATCAGAAAGAGTGCTGTCAGTTGTGTTTCTTGGAAGTGCAATAATGGACCATCACACACTCTATTTCAAAACTTTGTAGTGACCCATATACACCACAATTTGTTTATCCATTTATTTGTTGATGGACATTTGGGCAGTTTCCACCTTTTTGTTATTGTGAATAGTACTACAATGAACATGTGTGTACATGTACTTAAGTGCTTATTTTAAGTTATCTAAGGTACATACCTAGGAGAAGAATTGTGGAAGGAGGGGAATGAGGAACAACAGCTTAGTGGGTGTGTTATCTCTTTTAGGGATGGTGAAAATGTTTTGGAACTAGATAGAAATGATGGCTGCATAACATTTTGAATGTACTAATGTCACTTAATTATTAACTTAAAATAGTTAATTTTGCATGTCCATTTACCTCAATAAAAAGTGTGACAATTCTGAAAGTTTTATAATGGACAATAGTAGTTCCTTTTGACCAAGATAACAGAACAAGAGATATCATGCTTTAACTCCCCATAGGAAACAAAACAAAGCTAAACAAATATGGACAGGTAATCACAAATCAAAACAGCCCTGTGAGGACTCAAGAGACCATTTAAGAATCTACAGCCACATAGTGCAGTGAAAAAAAAAAGAAAGAAAAGAATATCTATATGATAAGGATCACTGGTAAGACTGGCATACCTGAAATGCCAGGAGTTGGCTAGGAACACAGAAGAAAGGTGGTGGTGGCCACTGGTCTCAGCCATGCAGTGGGAACCACCATGGTCCCAAGTAGCCTACTCTGTTGAGGAACAGCATTTTTGACACTGAAATAACCAAGAGTCATTCCTGGCAGGGAGCCTTAGAGGGAGAGGGAGCTGCACACATCACCTGTTGAGAAGCAGCTGCTATTAAACTCCTCTGGGACCACAGATGCCACTTCTCCCAAAGCTGTGAATACATTTAACCCCTGAGCATTGGCTGTTCCATAAGTGCCCACATTCCAGACTCTATCTCTGTGACACCCTTGATACCTGACCAGGTCTCTGACATTGGTTAACACTCTGGGCCTCAAAGCTGATGTCTCTTTATAGGTGCACACACTTTAGATACCAGCTCAGTTGGCACTGTGAGCTAGCCCATGCTCTGAAACTGACTTTGAAGCTTGTCTGCATATACCCATGCTCAGTCACCATAGAGCCACTACCATAGTGAGCTAGTTTTCAACCTGGGCCTTGAAGCCAGGTCTCTGTGTTTACTTGTGTTTGGAGTACCAACTCAGCCACCATAGAGTGCTAGGCTTACCTTGATCCCAGAGCCTTATTAGCTCTACCCAGACCCATGTTTTGTCCAAGTTCCCCTTCTGCTTCATAAGCACCTGAGTGTACTTACCATTATCAGATTGGCAGTGTGGGCACCTATTCCTTGGGCTTTACCAACTTAGGCCCTAGAGCTGTACTTTCTCCACATATGCCCATGTTTTAGGCCTTGTGGGTTCTCCATGGATGCCACTAATCAGAAACCAGTGTCATTGGCACTGTGAATGGGCCTATAACCCAAACTTATGCCAAGAGGGATCACCTGAGCCACATGTTTTCCAGGAGAGAAGAAGAGATTGAGAGGGCTCTAACAGTCATTGCCTTTGACGACCACAACACCTCTCACTACCACTGCAGATATCCGCAGTGTTAATCACTTTGGATCCCTACAATAGTTTATCAACACCAACTTTGGTTAACTTTGCTACATGGACACTTCATTGCTTCAGCCTCACTGATGCCCGAGCTACTGCACCCCACCCAGCCTGTGCCCTTGCACACTCTGTACACATTGGGGAAGATCTTTCCCCATTGCAACCAGTAAGAAAAGTCTGGAAGAGGTTACTGCTGTACCAAATGCACATACATCATTGCAACGCAACAAGAAACATGACAAACAAAAAAAATATATTGGTATGACAGTATCACCACCCAAAGTACATAATAATTTCCCATTAGCTGACCCCAAAGAAATGAATGTCTACATACTACCTAATAAAGAATTTAAAGTAATTGCTTTAAGAAAGTTCACAAAACATCAAAAAATACAGTGAAACAATTGAATGAAATAAGGAAAATGTTAAACAACTGAAATGGGAAATCTAACAGAGATATTGAAATCATAATTTCAAAAAACAAGCAGAAGTATGGAGCTGAAGAATACAATGAATGGAATGAAAAATGCAACAGAAAGCATCAACCACAAAATTGATCAAACTGAAGAAACAACCTATAAATTTAAAGAGATTATATAAAGACATACAGTTAAGTAGAGAAAAGAAAAAAAGAAATGAAAAAACTATGAGATTTATGGGATAATATCAAAAGAGCTACTATTTGAATAAGAATTAAAGAAGAAAAAGAGAAAGAGACAGAAAGTTAACTAATAAAATAATAGCTGAAAACTTCCCAAATTTGAGGATAAATACAAATACTCAGTTACAGGAAGATCAAAAGTCTCTAATCATATTTAATCCTGATGTGAATGTCCCAAGACATATTACAGTCAAATTCTCAAAATCCAAGACAAAGAGAGAATCCTGAAATTAGCAAGGAAATAAAACCCTACCAACCACAAATACTTTGCCTGGTAAA
Organism: Otolemur garnettii; assembly: GCF_000181295.1. Classification (NCBI taxonomy): domain Eukaryota; kingdom Metazoa; phylum Chordata; class Mammalia; order Primates; family Galagidae; genus Otolemur; species Otolemur garnettii. The sequence continues at coordinate 63,609 of NW_003852710.1, forward strand.
GCTTTTGTTCAGAAATGGAGAGAAAAACAAAAGCTGAGAGAGCACATTATCCCTGGATCTTCCTTACAGGAAATTCTTCCAGCTAAAAGAAAAGGGCACTAATTAGTAATACTAAAAACATGGGAAAACAGAAACTCATTGGTAGCCAGCTCAGTGGCTCATGCCTGTAATCCCACCACTTGGGTGGCTGAGCTCGTGAGTTTAAGATCAGCCTGAGCAAGACCGAGACCCCATCTATTAAAAAAAAACCCTCATCATTGTGGTGGGCACCTGTAGTCCCAGCTACTTGAGAGGCTGAGGCAAGAGAATAGCTTAATCCCAAGAGATTGAGGTTGCTGTGAGCTGTGATGCCATAGTACTCTACCAGGAGCAACAAAGACTCTGTCTCAAAAAAAGGGGGGGGGGCGCAGAGACATGATGGCAACTGGAGCCAGCTTTCCACTGAGGTTCCCATCCATAAGGAGAGTTAAATGACAGAATTTTAGCAAGTAAGCCAATGGTTTAGAGCTGAGTCAAGAGAGAACGTTGAAGAACACACATCAACTGTGCTGAGGTGAGCTGCGACCCCAAGGATACAAACAATAGGTACAAAATCCATCACCAAGTGGACAGGAGTCCCCTCATCAAGAGAACGGCTCACAGTGTACTTTCTACAAAGAAGCAATCAGAGTTCAAACATCCTCCCATTTTATCCCATGGGAGAGACCCTCTAAAAACCGGACCTCCTTCCCCTACTAGGGTGCCATGGCACTTTCCTGCCAGGCATAAAACTGTATAAAACTGTACATATTCTCTACCTGCAATTCTGAACTCCCAGCACTCCCCTCCACTCTCACCCCAAGGTCCCCCATGGAGTCCAGATTCTTGGGCTTTTTCTGGAGAGGTGTGGACAGGGCATGGGCTATTGCAGGTCTGTGCTGATTCTGTGGCACAGGGGTAAGGAGGAGACTCTGGACTAAAGGAACCATATAGGAGAGGGAGAGGCAATGCCCATGGCACAGAGCAGCAGAGGAAGCAGCGGGAACAATAGGGCTCACACCCCTGGGGATATTTTGGAGAGACACTCCCTGTCTCTCTGCGAAGCCAGAGAAAGCCGGGCATCTTCTCTGGTGGCAGACACTGGCAGAACAGCTCTGGTTCGGTAACACAGGCTCCATAAGTAAAGGGTATGCCTGAGGCAGTACCTGCCTGGGCGGGGCTCAGTGGGGACAGAGAAAAGACGATGAGTGCACAGAGATGGCATACTCCCAGGGCGAGGCTGAGCCAGGACTGCTTTAGTAAGCCTAAGAAGCACCCAGCCCTCAGGGGATCAGAGGTAAGACAAAAGCAGGCCGGCAGAGGCTGGAATTTAGAGCCAAATGTGAGCTCTAACCGCACCTGCCCCAACACAGACTGCAGTGGAGATAGACACACCAGCTCTGGGTGGCTGCACAGACTGGGGCTAAGTCACAGTTTCTATGAACTCAAACAGTGCCTGGTCCACAGGAGAATATAGCCAGGACAGAATCACAAATTCTGGAAAAGATAAGTGTCAGCAACATCAATCAGGGGCAGGGCTGGAACTGAGTGAACCACCCCAGCTTCCATTAACCACCCAAGGTTGTCAGGCCTCAGGTCCCCCTGCCAGATGTTGGCAGAGTGTGGAGGCCTGGCTGAGAAGACATAGATTTCCCTGTGACTCAGGCAGGCCCAACCCCCTGGAGAAGCATCTGCTTAATGGAGGAGACAGGGTTATAGTCCTGTGGGGTTACTAGTGATTGGGTGTGACAGAGGTGCAAGGTGGGGAAGGAGGCATCAACCTTCCCAGATTAATTCATTTGCTAGGGGGTTCTTCTGACTCCACGGATTACCAGAACGAGTCATACTCAAGCTGCCAGCAGACCCTGCTATCTAGTTGCTGCAGACCTTTTGAACTCTTCCACTGGAGACCAAGTACTGACTGAGACAATTGACTTGGATCTCTCTGACTGGACTTATCACTTGAGGTATCCAAAGTGGTACCTTGGGTGTGTGGTGGTGGGAAGGTTTGATTTTCTTTTTCCAGTTGTTGCCTGGGGTAATTTCTTTTCCCAGAAATTGCTGGTATTTCTCCACAGCTGAGACTTCAACCCAGAGTAACTGATTCACTAGGGTAGGACAGAGACCAGCTGAAAACAAGACAGAGCCACTTAGCCCCACCACACCAAGTAAGTCCCCAGTGTCTCAGGTAGTAGCCCTGTATGGGTCCTTTGCAAAGCTCTAAGGGAAAATGTACAGAGATCAGTCACAGCTCTTGGGCAAAGGGCTGGTTAGTCACTACTCCGGAAGTCCCTCAACCCAACTTCAGCTTATCTGCTCATCTAGCCAAACGTGTAAAATAATCATGGGGTAAAATCAGTGGAAAAACTCCCATAACATGAATAACCAGAGTAGATTAACTCCCCCAAGGAGTGATATGGCAGACACAACTGAAGATTCCATTCATAAACAAATGACTGAGATGTCAGAAATCGAATTCAGAATTTGGATTGCAAATAAGTTTAATAGAATGGAGGTAAAGTTGGAATTACAAATTCAAAGAGCATTTCAAAAGTTGTCTCAAGAATTCAATGAATTC
>NW_003852710.1:67038-68075 GCF_000181295.1 Otolemur garnettii
CATGCAAGGCCCCCCTGCCGAACTCAGATTTCTGGCTGATTTTGCCAGGTAAACCCCAGGAGCAGTGGCCTACTGGAGTGAATAGGGTCACAGACCTGGGGGACTACAAGTGACTGGGTGTAAGGTGGGGAAGGAGATATTAACCTTCCCAGACTAACCCAGTTGCCAAGTGGGTCCCTTTGCCCTCATGGAGCAGGGCGGGCCCCAAAACTGCTTGCTAGAATTGCACACCTCACGAGAAGCAGGCTCCTGCTCTGGGCAGGCCCAGAACGGCTCACTAGTGCCGCAGGTGTCCGACAGGCAGAAGTGGAGGAATCCTCCATTCCAGGTAGACCCAAAACAGCTTGCAAGAGACACACACACCCCACAGGGCCCAGGGAAGGTGTTCCCCACTCCAGGCTCCCAAGCTAGGTGGGCCTAGAACTGCTTGCTAAAGCCACGCTCGCCCTGCAGGTGGTGGAAGAGGGGTCTACCACTCTTGGAGGGCCCAGAACTGTTTGTTAGAGCCACATACGTCCCTCAGACAGAGGTGAAGGAGTTCCCCACTCCAGGCTCCCACATTGGGAGGGCACAGATCGGCTTGCTAATGCCGCACGCATCCAACGGGCGATGGTGAAGTAGTCCCCTGCTTCTCCTCCAGTTACTCTGGTGGGGCTGAACTAGGACTGATCTGGTCACTCGCGTACCCTGTGCTACGGCTGCCATTCCCTTACCCCCGACTGCTCCAGAGGGGCCGAACTAGGACTGATCTGGCTGCTGCCAGTTTCCTGCCCCCGGTCGCCCAGCAGGCTGAACGAGGTCTAATCTGGCCATGCACACTCCCGTGCAGATGCTGCTGTTCCACTGCACCCCGGCTGCTGCAGCACCCGAGAACTGGGAGAAGACAACAGACACGCTCTGCCTGTCTCTCTGGGCAACCAGAAGAAGCCATCAACTGAAAGGTTCTGATAAGACCTCCTAACAAGGTAAACTCAGCATGGGGCAGAACCAGCGGAAAAACTCTGGCAAGTCAAATAACCAGAGTAGATCAACTCCTC
>NW_003852710.1:72461-74720 GCF_000181295.1 Otolemur garnettii
ATAAAATGAGTGTGGAAGAATTCCCTCCCCGTCAATTTTTTTGAACATTTGGGCAGGAATTGATATTAGTTCTTTATATGCAGGATACAATTCACAAGTAAAGCCATTTGTTTCTGCTTTTCTTTGGGGGGAGGTTTTTAATTACTGACTTAATTATTTAATCTTCTTGATAGTTATTGGTCTATTCATATTTTCTATTTCTTCATCCTTTAATCTTGATAGGTTGTATTTTTCTAGAAATTTATCCATTTCTTCTATGTTATCTAATTTGTTGGTATGTAATTGTTCATAATAGTCTTTTATGATTCCTTGCATTTCTGTGATATCTGTTATAATATCTCTTATGTCAGTGTACGTCCACTATCCCACCTTCATTATGTCCCTACCTATGGGTACCCCATCACCACAGAAATAAAGACAGCCAGAACCACGGATTGAAGGTACAAATGCCCACAAGAGGAGGATTCCCATATTCCGGGGAGAGCCCTGAGCAACCTCTGCTATGGCCTTTTATTGAAGCATTATACAACAGGTGTGAGGGCTCACACACAAGAGCTACGTGCTTAATGATCACTACGTGTACTTTCTCCCTGGGGCTTGACTCCCGCCCTGCTGCACCACGAATGTCCAGTGTATAATACCTGCTTGCTACCCAGCAACCAATCTTAATTCATTAACACATGCAGCGGCTTGAGGGCTTATCTCAGGGGCAGACAATCATCTCCATGTGGACTAGGAGATTGTCCTGCTCCCAGAACCTCCTTCAAGAACCAGTGACCACTTCCATAAGCTTGGTGCATGGTCTCCTTCGATCTTTTCTTTCATTTCTGATTTTATTTACTTGACTATCTTTTTGTTAGTCTATCTAAGGGTTTGTTAATTTTATTTATTGTTTCCTAAAACTCACTCTTTGTTGTCTTTTTAAATTGGTTTTCTAGTCTATTTCATTTGTTTCTGCTACTACATTTGGACTTAGTTTTTTCTCCTTCTAGTTCCTTGAAGTATAACATTAGGTTGCTTATCGAGGAATTGTTGGTCTTTTTTGACATACATATTTCTATAAAATTCCCTCATGGAGCTATTTTGCTCTAACTCATAGATGTTTAGAATGTTATATTTCCGTTTTCATTTGTCCCAAGATACATTTTTATCTCCCTTCAATTTCTTCTTTGACCACTTGAGGATGATATAGATTTATGTTGCTATTGGATGGAATGTTCTGAATATATTTGTTAGGTCTACTTATTCTAAAGTATTGCTCAAGTCTGATGTATCCTTATCAATTTTCTGTCTGTATGATTTCCTGGTTCTTGAAAGGAGGGTATTGAAATCCCCTAGCATTATCATTTCATAGTCTATCTTTCCCTTTAGATCTATTAACACTTGCTTTGTATATTTAGGTGCACCGATATTCAGTCCACGAATATTTACAATTGTTACATTTTCTTGATAAATCGACCCATTTGGCCTATATGTACAATGACCTTTTTTTCTCATTTTCCAATTTTTGACATAAAGTTTATTTCATCTGTTATAAAAGTATATTGTAAAGGAGATTGTTTCCTTGATTTCCTTTTTCAGATAGTTCATTGTTAGTGTATATAAATGCTACTAATTTCTGTATGTTCATTTGTAGTTTACACATTTGTCAAATTCATGTACTAGTTCTAACAATTTCTGCAATGCCTTTTGTTTTTCCTTAGCTTACAGTGTCTTTTTCCATCCCGTAAGTTTTGTCTATATGTGTCCTTTAGTGTGAAGTGAGTTTCTTTTAGGGAGAAGATAGTTGCATCTTTTACTACCCATTCTACCAGTCTATCTTTTAAAAATCATATTCCATCTATATTCGAGGTAGTTATTGATAGGTAAGGACTTACTATTGCTATTTTGTTAGTTGTTTTCTAATTGTTTTGTAGATGCATTGCTCTGTTCTTCCTCTCTTACAGTCTTCCCTTGTTGGTTAATTTTCTAAAGTGGTATGCTTTGATTCCCTGCTATTTATCTTTTGTGTATCTGCTATACGTTTTTGCTTTGAAGTTACCAGGAGCCTTACAGAAAACTTCTTACAGTTATAATGTAATATTTAAAGGCAATTACTTAACCTTATCACATTTTTTAAAACCTCAAAATATTTAATTCTCCCCACATACACATTTTCTGCTTTTTATAACATGATCTACATCTTTTTATATTGTATGCCCCTTAACAAATTATTTGACTGTCATTGTTTTAAAACTTTTGTCCTTTAATGTTCATACT
>NW_003852710.1:75035-76152 GCF_000181295.1 Otolemur garnettii
TTTGTTTGTTTGTTTGTTTGTTTGGAGATGGGATCTTGGTCTTGCTCAGGCTGATCTCAAATTCATTAGCTTAGGCTTTCACCCACCTCAGCCTCCCAAGTGATAGGATTACAGGCATGAGCCACCAAGCCTGGCTACCAATGAGTTTTCTGTTTTCCCATGATTTCATGTTACTAATCAGTGCCCTTTTCTTTTAGCTAGAAGAATTTCCTATAGCATTTCCTGTAAGGAAGATCCAGGGATAATGCACTCTCTCAGCTTTTGTTTGTCTCTCCATTTCTGGAGGAAAGCTTTACCAGGCAAATTATTATTTGTGGTTGGCAGGGTTTTATTTCCTTGCTAATTTCAGGATCCTCTCTTTGTCTTAGATTTTGACAATTTGACTGTAATATGTCTTGGTACATTCGTGTCAGGGTTAAATCTGACTGAATACTTTTGATCTTCCTGTAACTGAGTATTTGTATTTTTCCTCAAATTTGGGAAGTTTTCAGCTATTATTTTATTAATTAACTTTCTGTCTCTTTCTCTTTCCCCTTTACTCTTATTCAAATAGTAGCTCTTTTGATATTATCCCATAAATCTCATAGATTTTTTCTTTTTTTTTTCTATTTTGACTATATGTTTTCATATAATCTCTTTAAATTTACAGGTTTTTTCTTCAGTTTGATCAATTTTGTTGTTGATGCTCTCTGTTGCAGTTTTCTTTTCTTTTCTTTTTTTTATTGAATGGTAACTATGTACATTAACGCACTTCTGGGGTACAATGTGGTCTTTTCACACACAATCTGAAACACTTCCATCAAACTGCTTAACATAGCCTTCATGTCATTTTCTTAGTTATTGTGTTAAAACATTCATATTCTACCCTTAGAAAGATTCACTTGTACCTTTGTAAGATAAACCACAGAAGTGATCCCTCCAATCCCCATCCCTCCACCCATTCACCCCTCCCCTCTCAATCTCCCCCTCCCATATTCTTAGGCTATTTGGTTATAGCTTTCATATAAAAGGTATAAATTAATTTCATAATAGGGGTGTGTACATTGGATACTTTTTCCTCCATTCTTGTGATACTTTGCTAAGAAGAACATTTTCCAGTTCCATCCATGTGAACATG
>NW_003852710.1:81323-86095 GCF_000181295.1 Otolemur garnettii
AAGCAGTTCTGGGGCCTGCTTTGTACCTGTATTTTGTGTTCTTAAATGCTCTTCCTTGGATTTACAGCTTGCCAAACTTCTTTCTGGGCTCAGCTCCCCATCTTTAGCTTCATAGATTCTGATTCCAATCCAGTTTTTCTTCCTTTGCTCAGGAGCCTCTGACCAGGGTTGCTACCAGTTGGCCATCTTCCCAGAATTCTGGTATGTTATTTGTAGGAGATCTGCAATGTAAGGGTCAGCTGGCTGGGGAACTGGATGTGAACTGACTACAGAGGAAGCAACTGCTTCATCGATTTCCATATGCTCAGTGGCACCTGTGGCTCAAGTAGTAGGGTGCCAGCCCCATATACTGGAGGTGGTGGGTTCAAACCCAGCCCTGGCCAAAAGCAGCAGCTCCTGCCACTGCTTCCTCCTTCTGCAGCCTCATCAACCTCAGGACACACCTTCCTTGCTGGTTCTTTCTCCCCGGCTACCAGCCACCCACTCTGGAGGTGGAGAGGTTTGAAAATGGCCTCTGTTGCATTTTTCATTCCATTCATTGTATTCTTCAACTCCATACTTCTGTTTGTTTCTTGAAATTATAATTTCAATATCTCTGTTAGATTTCTCATTTCAGTTGTTTAATATTTTCCTATTTCATTCAATTGTTTCACTGTATTTTTTGATGTTTTCTGAACATTCTTAAAGCAATTACTTTAAATTCTTTATTAGGTAGTATGTAGATAGCCATTTCTTTGGGGTGAGCTAATGGGAAATTATTATGTTCTTTGGGTGGTAATACTGCCATACCAATATATTTATTTTGTTCTCCATGTTTCTTGTTGCATTGCAATGATGTGTGTGCATTTGGTACAGCAGTAACCTCTTCCAGACTATTCTGACTGGTTGCAGTGGGGAAAGATCTTCCCCCAGAGTGTACAAGGGTACAGGCTGGGTGGGGTGCAATACCTCGGGCACCAGTGAGGCTGAAGCAATGAAGTCTCCATGTAGCTCAGTTAAACAAAGTTTGTGTTGAAATGATATTGTAGGTATCCAAAGTGACTAACAATGTGGATGTCTACATTGTAGTGAGAGGTGTTGTGGTCTTCAATGGGAATGACTGTTAGGGCCCTCTCAATCTCCTTTTCTCTCCTGAAAAACTTGTGGCTCAGGTGATCCCCCGTGGCATTGAGTTTCGCTTGCAGGCCCATTCACAGTGCCAATGGCACTGGTTTCTGATTAGGGGTATCCATGGAGAACCTATAAGGTCTAAAACATGGGCATACATAGAGGAATTATAGCTCTGGGGTCTAGGTTGGTAATGCCCAAGGAATAGGTACCCACACTGCCAATCTGACACTCAGGTGCTTATGAAGCAGAAGGGGAACTTGGACAAAACATGGGTCTGGGTAGAGCTAATAAGGCTCTGGGATCAAGGTAAGCCTAGCACTCTATGGTGGCTGAGTTGGTACTCCAAACACAAGTAAACACAGAGACCTGACTTCAAGGCCCAGGTTGAAAACTAGCTCACTATGGTAGTGGCTCTATGGTGACTGAGCATGGATATATGCAGACAAGCCTCAAAGTCAGTTTCAGAGCACGGGCTAGCTCACAGTGCCAACTGAGCTGGTATCTAAAGTGTGTGCACCTATAAAGAGACATCAGCTTTGAGGCCCAGAGTGTTAACCAATGTCAGAGACCTGATCAGGTATCAAGGGTGTCACAGAGATAGAGTCTGGAGTGTGGGCACTTATGGAACAGCCAGTGCTCAGGGGTTAAAGGTATTCACAGCTTTGGGAGAAGTGGCATCTGTGGTCCCAGAGGAGTTTAATAGCAGCTGCTTCTCAACAGGTGATGTGCTCCCTCTCCCTCTAAGGCTCCCTGCCAGGAATGACTCTTGGTTATTTCAGTGTCAAAAATGCTGTTCCTCAACAGAGTAGGCTACTTGGGACCATGGTGGTTCCCACTGCATGCTGAGACCAGTAGCCACCACCTTTCTTCTGTGTTCCTAGCCAACTCCTGGCATTTCAGGTATGCCAGTCTTACCAGTGATCCTTTCTGTGTGAATATTCTTTTTGTTTCTTTTTTTTTTTTTTCTTCACTGCACTATGTGGCTGTAGATTCTTAAATGGTAACTTGAGTCCCCACAGGGCTATTTTGTGATTACCTGTCCATATTTGTTTAGCTTTGTTTTGTTTCCTATGGGGAGTTAAAGCATGATATCTCTTGCTCTGCTATCTTAGTCAAAAGGAACTACTATTTTCCATTATGAAACTTTCAATGGTATATAAAATTTTCAGAACTATCACACCCTTCATTGAGATAAATGAACATACAAAATTGACTATTTTAAGTTAACAATTAAGTGACATTAGTGCATTCAAAATGTTATTCAACCATCACCTCTATCTAGTTCCAAAACATTTTCATCATCCTGAAAAGGTATAACACACTCACTAAACTGTTGTTCCTCATTCCCCCTCCTTCCACAATTCTTCTCCTAGGTACATAACCCAGAAAATTTAAAATAAACACTTAAATATGTGTACACACATATTCATTGTAGTACTATTCACAATAACAAAAAGGTGGAAACTGCCCAAATGTCCATCAACAAATGAATGGATAAACAAATTATGGGGTATATGGGTCACTACAAAAGTTTTGAAACAGAGTGTGCGATGGGCCATTAATCCACTTCCAAGAAATGCAACTGACAGCACTCTTTCTGATTCACCTATGCAAGCTTCAACTTATTCGGCTTATCTGTGTTGCTGGAAAGGTTTAATTTGTTTTCATCTGCATGGGTTTTATGTTTCTTTTTCCTTTTTAAAAGAATTAACTAATTTGAGATTATTTAGTTTGGTACGTGATGTGTCCTTTCAACATGTAAATTCAGATCTTCTCTTAAGTTTCTTTATGTGTCTCAAAACTTCTGTAATGACCCATACATCTATGGTACATCAAATTGTGGTAAAATTGTTTTAATCACAATGTGATTATTTTTGAACTATGTACCTGAATATTTACAAGAAAAGATAAAATGAAAATACTGTATGCTTTTTATTTATTTCAAAGTAGATTACCAAAGAAAATATTAGACTCCTAATATTTTCAAATTTTAAAAATTATAAAAATCAATGACCACACAAGTCTTTGGTCATTCTGGGAAAATCACTGACAAATACCATCACCAAAGTAAATATCCAAAATATGAAAAAAAGAAACAAGCGTACCAGAAGCATATGGGAATCTTTATATACACATATAGTACACAAAAATTTACATTTTGCTACTTGAATCAAGTCTATTCCTCAAATTCTTATATAATTATACCTATGTCTTCACAACATGGTTTTTCATGGTCCTCACACAATCACAGAACAATGTAGTCAAAGAAAATATGATTGTTGCCATTAACCAACTATGCCAAACAACCTCTAGCTCCAGGGTTTTGTCTCTAATCCATCATTTCATATAAAAATCTTGAATGACTAAATTGCACTTATAACATTATTGTATCCATTAAAATATCCTATCGTCTTCTCTCTGCCATGATAAAATTGTATTTATATCATAGCATGTCTCTGTGTCATGGTAAGTATCAAGGGTGTCATTTTATATTAGTATTAAAAAGAAAAACCAGAGGTGACAACTGAACCTCTCATTCCACAAATGAAGAGATAATTTTTCATAGATTGATGTAAAGAGAACTTCATAGTCATACTTCTTTCTATCCTAATTAGATTTCTCAATTCTTTTAAATTTTCTGAGCACGGAAAGAATCTTAACTATTCAACTCTTTCCTTTAAAGTTCATAATACTTCTCTCCCTGTGATCCTTTGTTTTCAGGCCTCAGGTACTGAAATCAATCTGTAAAACCAATGAAGCCAATAAGGACTTGCAATTTCAATGAGAGATTGAATCTATGTTTTCATTACAGTGAGAATATCTACATTTTCATTACAGTGAGAATATCTTATGTTTTCATTACTTTGAGAATAATTATTGTATATATTTATATTCTATTTATCTACAGAATTTGACATTGAAAACAATCATTTTAAGTAATTTTATTGATATCATGACAGTTGTATATATACATGTATATATACACACAAATATGTATGTCCCTCAAAATTTAATATGATAACCCTGTTATATAGCCTTGAATCAATTTCATATTCTTAGTACATAGGAATTTCATTGTCTATTCTCCTGCACGTAAACAATTAGGTACTAAAAACTACATCTTCCTAGCTTTATGATTACATGTACATCAGATTCACATATCTGAATCTCTATATTAAAATCTATAGAATCTAATGGACTTAAAACTGGTGAAAAGATTAAAAAAGAGAAGACATTTTTTGCTCAAAGGAAAATAACACTACAGATTTCAGATTAAATTATTATATAAATTAGGTTTTCTTCTAAGAATTAACAAATAGAACCTGAAAAAAATGCAAATTTACATAGAAGACTGCAGAAATAGAAAAAAAATTAGATCAGATCAAAGAGAAGGCTCATTCCTCCTCTGAGAGGTGAGGGTTCTATTTCTACAATTTCACCCTGGACAGAATATCCCTCAGAACCTGGTGAACCTGCTTGTTGCGCAGAGTGTAGATGACTGGATTCAGCAGTGGGGTCACCACTGTGTTCACAAGAGCAGCTTCTCTGCTGGAATTCAGCCTGTCCGTTTGGTTTGGTTTCACATATATGAAGATACAGCTGCCATACATCAGAGAGAGCACAATGAGGTGAGAGGAGCAGGTGGAGAAAGCTTTCTGCCG
>NW_003852710.1:86610-104272 GCF_000181295.1 Otolemur garnettii
GTCAGCCCAGGTGATGGAGATGATGAGGGTGTTTCCAGTGAGGGAGGCCAGGTACGCCAGCAGGTGCACCAGGAACAGAATGTTTCCCAAGTGCTGGACAGCAGGAAACCCCTCCAGGATGAACTCCTGGATTGTTGTTTTATTCCTCACTTCCCCCATCACTGGCTTTTCATTTCATCAATCAACTTAAGGTGAGATTTTTGTATTACCATGACTAAAGAATAAAGAACTTTAATTTACTAGAAATGTAAAATAGCAAAGGTATGGCAGTTGGACTTTATTATTTTTAAAATTTATATTTCATGTATAGTTTCTGCCTGTTGCTAATTAAAAATAAGTGATTTAATCTACAGATATTTTTGTATTACATGCAGCCTAAAGTACCGGATCAATGAGAATTGTCCATATAGCTACTAGTCTTCTTAAAAGAAAGTGAAATTTTAACAATGTCTGTCATTTTCCTATATAGCGCATTTTCAAGCAGAAAAATAAATTCTTCTTTTAGTTATGTATCTGATCATGCAACATGTTTTTGGGAATATGTCACTCATATCATGCAGCACCCAAATGAATACTGCAAAGGAAATTTGTAACTAGAAAAAACCTTATGGTCATAGAAATCTGTCATGCCACAAAAAAAAAGGTCCTTCATCATGTCTTAGGGTTCGTTTCAATATTTGAGGCCATACTATCATTAGTAAGAACATTTTCTGTGGCCCCAATTGCAGCCCTTTCAAGTCAGTTGGATTAGAAGAATCACAGACCCAGTCTAATTGGATTATTGGAGACTTATCCCAGGCCACTTTGATCTAGAGCCTGAGATCAGTCAATAAAAGTAGAGCATTTTCTCCACATCCCATGTGAAGTGGTCAGTTCAGAGGAGGAGCTGTGTTTTCTGACTCTTCCATCCAATGAGTTAAGAACTGCCTATCAGAAGACAGACAGTGGGATTGTATGACTTGACTCCAGAAATTATTTTCTGATTCATTCTCCCTCATCTTGTCCGCCTAAGAAAAATAAATGTTCTCTTTCACTCTTTACATTCACAAACATCTCATACATGAACTTTTGTCATTCTAGTCATCTAGCATTCACCTCAGATCTCTGAACTAGCTGCCTGATTTAGCCAAGCCTTACACACCAACTCTTTTTATTGTGTAAGACCAGCTTGAAGAGGACCAGACTTTGCTTTGCTCTCAACAAAGGAATAGCAAGATGATCTTGTTTCCTTAAGGCCACGTCCTAACCCACATGCAGCTCACAGCAACCAGAACTCTAGCCCCTGCTCTCTCCAGCTTCCAAAATCCAAAATGCTACTCTAAAAAATTGGAAATGTAAGAAAATAAATACTTGCATTTTAGATGTCTTGATTTGTCCCAGAGAAAAGTGCAACATGTGCATCATGTCTGCTAAACAACCTTCTTCAATGAATCCAGAGCTCTCCAAAACTGGATTAAACAAGTGATAGCCATCTTGCCTGGAGAAATCCTGGGGAAAAAAGAAGAGCACACACTTCCCCAGTGTTCTGCTATAACTTAGCAATGAGTTTACCTGGAATTCTAATAAGCTTTCATACTCTTCTTGCAGGCTTCAGGTCTTACAGGTCCACCCTATTCCTACTCCTGCTTCTGTTCCAGCCAGCACCATCAGGAGATCCTACTTACTAGGAAAATACTCCAGGGCAGGGTAGAAGACAACAGCCTCTTCACTCAAATTGGTCCATTTTACATGGGTAGTGTTTCTCTAAAATGCATTCCAGGGCACAGGATTTACCATTCGCCTTCTCCAGACTGGGAAGATACTCACACCATTGAAAGCAAAAATGAAAGTGATATCAATTTGCCTCATCATATGTTTAGCATTGAATTGTCTCTTGACACCAATTGGGATCCACCAGGACCAAAGGACGAACACCAGACACAACAGACCTCATTAGTAGAAGATAAAACAAAACCATCTAGAGACCAGTGCCCCTTCAGATCCCAAGTGGCTGCCAATTGAGCACTATTTGAACTAGAAAAGTATTATACAAGCATTGTAGTTACTCTTTCATTATATATGCAGATATAGTAATATGGAATCCCAGAAGTCTGAGGTGTCTTCCATGAATCTCTAAAAGTGGAGCAATATAATTTCCCAAGGTTTATGAAGTCCTAGATTGCATTTTGTTACTAATATGACATTGAAAAGTCAAGTAGGGAAATTGAACCTCCAGCTAACAGTGATGAGGTTAGAGGTCCCCCTTACTCTGCCAGACCAGTGTGGAAGAAAGCCAGATAAAATACAATAAAAGATTCAAATAAAAGCCAGAGTCTCTTAATATCTATAATACCCCAAATGTCCAGGTTTAATTTAAAAATCACTTGTCTCATAAAGAAGTTGGAAAATTTTAATTTACTCTTAAAAGACAATCAATAGAACATCAAGATGACAGATATTAGAATTATATATATAATTTTATTATATTGAAGTAACCATAATAATAATGCTTTAATACATGTTAAGCTTATTTAATGGAAAAATAAGCTTACAACAAAATTAAAATGGAAAGTCTCAGCAAAAAATAGCAACTTTCACCTAAGAAAGAAAAGACACAAAGACGAACCAAACAAAAAGTTTAGAAGTGAAAAATACAATAACTGAAATTTTAAAAACTCAGTGGATGAACTCAACAATAAAATGTTGAGAATGTGGGGGGAATCAATGAATTTAAAAATGGAACACTAGAAATTACCCAATCTGAGCAATATAAAGGAAATAGACTGGGAAGAAAAGTAACTAGAGCCTGACCTATGGGACTATGACAAAAGATTTAAGATTTATGTTATTGTAGTCGGAAAAGAATCTAGAAAAGGGACAAGGCTGCTCCCAAATTTAGGAAAACCATAACCTGTAGATTCATTAAGGTGGACAAATTCCAAATAGGATACAACCAAAATCCACACCTAGACACATCACAGTCAAACTTCTGGTAATTAAAGACAGAAAAATTTGTGGGAGGAGCATTTTAAAAAATAACATATTACCTATGAGATAAAACAATTCAAATGACAGTAGATTCCTCATCAGAAACTTTTGAGGCCAGAAAGAAATGGCATGATACACTTTAAGTGCTGAAGAAAAGAACTATCAAAATATAGAATTCTATATTCAGAATCCTATACCCAGTGAAAACATCCTTTGGGAATTAAAACAAAACTAAGACATCCCCAGATAAATGAAAATTAAGAATTCATCACTAGTGTAGCTATCTTAAAATAATGGCCATAGGAAATTATCTAAGTAGAAAGGAAATGATCTAGACAAGAGCAATAATTTAAAATGCCATCAAAAGATAATTCAAAAGCAATATAGATAAATCAAAATAAAATTTTAAAAGAAAAAGTTGGAGTAACCTCCATCAAGGCAAGAAAAATAAAACAGAGAAATAAAAACAGAGAAAAAATAGAAAACAAAATGACAGACTAACATTAAGCTATCAAAAATCACATGATTAAATTAAATGTGAATTATTTTTTTTTTGGAGATACAGAAACAGATTGGTAAAGTTGATTTTTAAACATAAGACAACATTGTAGGTTCAATGTCTATAGTTCAGCAATTAGGGTGCCAGCCACATACCCCAGGGCTAGCAGTTTCGAACCGGGCCCTGCCTGGGGCCTGCCAAACAATGACATCTACGACAGCAATAACAACAACAAAATATCTGGGCATTGTGGCAGGCACCTGTAGTCCCAGCTACTTGGGAGGCTAAAGTGAGAGAATCACTCTTAAGCCCAAGAGTTTGAGGTTGCTGTGAGCTGTGACACCATGCCACTCTACCGAGGGTGACATAGTAAGACTCTGTCTCAAAAAAATTTTTTTTCTTAATTTAAAAAATACAACATTTATAAATGCTCACATTTAATATAAAAATATAGGCAGTTTGAAAGTAGAAACATGGAAAATATTTTTTTTAGTTATCAAAAGAAAACAGAAGTAGCTATATCAATATCAGATAAAGCAGGCTTTAGAACAAAGAATATTATCAGATTCAAACAGAGGGACATTAAATAATGACAGAAAGGTCAATCCCCCAAGAAGATAGAGCAATCCTAAAACAAATGTTTGCCCCAATAACAGAGCTACAAAAGATGATAGAACTCAAAGGAGAAAAAGACAAATCCACAACTATAGTTGGAGACTTCACCATCCCTCTCTCAATAATTCATAGAGCAATGAGACAGAAAATAATCATGGATATAAAACAACTCAATACCACCAAGAACCAACAATGTCTAACAAACGATATATAACACTCCACCCAACAACAGCAAAATTCACTTTCATTTCAAGTGCCTACCAAATTTATGCCAGACACATATGCCATATTACATATAATATGTATGTAATACATACCCTACAAATGTTAATAAGATAATAGTAAAAAGTACTACACATAAGTTAGACAACTTAAATAAGAGGGAAAAATACCATAGCACATTCAATATGAAACAGAACATTTAAATAGTCCTATCTCCATCAAGGGATTGTATTCACATTTTTTAAACTCCCCTAAAAAGAAATCTCTGTAGCTGCTTTGTTAGAAAAAAGTTTATCACAATTCTGTGCAATCTCTTAGAAGATATAAATGAGAAAATACTTCACAGCTAATATTACCCTACTGCCAAAAACCAAGGGCAATACAAAGAGAAAACTAGATGTCAATGTGCCTCAAAATATAGATAGAAAAATTCTTAAGAAAATAAATTAGCAAATAGAATGTTGTAATATATACATGGAATTATATGTATATACCATAGCAAAGTAGTGTTTCTTCCAGGGATGAATGGTAGATTCAATATTCAAAAATTAATGTAATCTACCACATTAATAGGCTAAAGAAGAAAATTCACATACCACTGAATATAGAAAACTATTTTTCAAAATGTGACGCATATTAAAACTCTCAGAAAAATAGGAATAGAAGGGAACTTTCTCAACTTGCTAAGAATAATCTACAAAAGCCACTGCTGACTGGTGTGCTCTCATGTAATAGTCACAATGTAAGGGTAAATGGCATACCTCCTGGGTGGGAGACACAACCAAAATGGGGACTTTATTTTAAAATGAAAAATATTGTGAACTAATCATTTGTACATTCATATTAATCTGAAATTTAAAAAACAAACACTGCTAACTTTATACTTAATAGTGAAACACTGGTGCTTTCTCCCTACGATCAGGAACAAGGCAAGGATGTCTACTCACTACTCTTATTCAACATAGTGCAGGAAATCTAGCCAGTGCGATAAGATGTGAAAAGAAAATAAAAAACATACAGATCAAAAGGAAAAAGTGAAACTGTCCTATTTGAAGATGACATGATTGTCTATTTAGAAAATCCCAAGGAATTTACAAAAAAAAATGTAACTTTTATAACTAATAAGTAAATTCAGCAAGGCTTCAGGATGCAAGAGCAATATACAAAAAATTAATTTTATTTCTGTATATTAACAATAAACATGTGGGTTAAAACTAAAGACAATGCTATTTACAATTACTAAGTAAAAATGAAATACTTCAGTGTGAACTTGTATGACTAAAACTGTTGCAGGAAAACAAGGCCCGAGGGAGATAAAGAGCACCCAAACACCATGTTTATAAGAGGAAGGGCTTTATTCATCAGCCAGGAGCTTATGGCATAGAAGAATTCCAAATGGCTGCACTCCCCAACTAGCTTGGTCTTTCCCTTTTTATCTACAGTCAAAAAGTTCCAATCCATAGGTACCCTTCTCAATGGCCAGTTTGAATCAAGCGGGAGATGCTATTCCAGCCCCGACAGAACTATAAGATTTCACAAAAGTGGAAATTTCCAAGTTCCAGGAAGTTAAGTTTATAAATTCCCAAGAGCTGAGTCATCATTGAGAGGACCCTGCAGGTGTATCCTTGTGGTCTCCTTGAGAAGATCTGTTCTTCTAGACCTCACCCTTCTCGAGTATCCTCTCTCAAAACTATAAAAAGCTAATAAAAGAAATGAAAGCACCACTGAGCTGAGCCAAACATAGTTCTCATGTCTGCTAGAGGCACTGGTCATACTGATGGAAGGGGCATGACAGCAATAATACAGCTTTTGAAGTGTGAGAAAGACCACCTTTGGTTGCTATAGCTCAGTGGTTCTCATGTAGAGGTGATCCTTCCCTGCAGCCAGAGATATGTGGCAATGTTTAGAGATACTCTTTGGCTGTCACAGCTGGAATGATCCTACTGGAATCTGGTTGGTAGTGGCCAAGGATGCAGCTAGATGCCCTACTCTGAACAGGGTAGCTTCTACAACAATGATCCAGACCAAAACATCAACAGTGTTGAGGTTGACAAACCCTGATGTAGTTGCATCCAAAGATTAATTCCTAAACTGAAAAAAGAAAATAAAGAAAGTCAATATAAAACAGAAGCATATAACTCAGGCACAGTGGCTCACACCTGTAAATCCTAGCACTCTGGGAGGTCAAGGTGGGAGGATCCCTTGAGCTCAGGAACCCTTGAGATCAGACTGAACAAGAACAAGGCCTCATCTCCACTAAAAATGGAAAAATTATGGTGGCACCTTTGGCTCAGTGAGTAGGGCACCTGCCCCATATACAGAGGGTGGCGCGTTCGAAACCAGCCCCAGCCAAACTGCAACAAATAAACAGCCTGGTGTTGAGGCAGGTGCCTGTAGTCCCAGCTACTTGGAAGGCTGAGGCAAGAGAATTGCCTAAGCCCAAGAGCTGGAGGTTGCTGTGAGCTGTGATGCCACAGTACTCTACTGAGGGTGACAAAGTGTGACTATCTCTAAAAAATAAATAAATACATAAAAATGGAAATATTAGCCAGGCATGGTGGAGGATGCCTGTAGTTCTAGCTACTTGAGAGTCTGAGGCAAGAGGATCATGTGAGCCCAGGAATTTGTTTGTTTGCTTGTTTGTTTGTTTGTTTTTTCAAGTACAAACAACTAAGTTACAATATTTTCATTTGTTAGCTAGAGTCCCTCTTCTAGCTTTGTTCCACACCCAAAAAGTTTGCCATATACCTTTACATTGTGCTCATTAAGTGGGAGCACACCAATCCTCTCCCTTCCTCCCTACTCTCTCCTTCCTCATTTTCCCTCCCCCCAACTTGAATTGAATTGGATTTTTCTCTTATGTGGGTGTGTGTTATACTGTCTACTGGCTTCATAATTAGAATTGAGTACATTGGATATTTGCTTTTCCATTCTCATGATACTTTACTAAGAAGAATGTGTTTCAGCTCCATCTAGATTAATACAAAAGAGTTTCCATTTTGTATAGCTGAATAGTATTCCGTGGTATACATATAATCCAGTTTTTTAATCCATTCCTAGGTTGATGAGCATTTAGGTTGTTTCCACATCTTGGCAATTGTAAATTGAGCTGCAATAAGCAATCTAGTGCAAACATCCTTATGATAAAATGATTTCTTTCTTCTGGGTAGATCCCTAATAATGGGACTATGGGATCACACAGGAAGTCTAATTTGAGTTCTTTAAGGATTCTCTGTACTTCTTTCCAAAGAGGCTGTATTAGTTTGCAGTCCCACCAATAGTGTAGAAATGTTTCTCTCTCCACATCCATGCCAGCAGCATCTGCAACTTCGGGCTATTCTTACTGGGGTTAAGTGATATCTCAGGGTGGCTTTGATTTGCATTTCTCTGATGATTAGGGATGATGAGAATGTGCTCATGTTTGTTAGCCATTCGTCTGTCTTGGAGAAAGTTCTGTTTATGTCTTTGCCCAGTGATAGATGGGATTGTTTTCTTTTTTTATTGATTAATTTGAATTCTCTATAGATCCTAGTTATCAAGCCTTTATCAGATTTATAACATGCAAATATATTTTCCCATTCTGAAGGTTGTCTATTTGCTTTATTGTTGTGTCCTTAGCTGTGCAGAAGCTTTTCAGTTTAATTAAGTCCCATGTGGCTATTTTTGTTGTGATTGCCAAGGAAGTCTTCTTCATAAAATCTTTCCCTAGGTCAACATTCTTAAGAGTTTTCCCACACTTTTTTTCTAATATTCTTACTGTTTCATGTTTTAAATTTAAATCTTTTATCCATCTTGAGTCAATTTTTGCAAGGGATAAAAGGTGTGGGTCCAGTTTCAGTCTTTTACACATGGATATCCAGTTCTCCTAGCACCATTTATTGAATAGGGATTCTTTTCCCCAGTGTGTGCTCTTGCTTGGTTTATCAAAGATCAAATGGCTATAAAAGACTGGTTTCATTTCTTAGTTTTCTATTATGTTCCATATGTCTATGCCTCTATTTTTGTGCTGAGTCCAGGAGTTTGAGGTTGCTGTGAGCTAGGCTGATGCTGCACCACTCTAGTTTGGGGCAACAGAGTGAGACTCTGTCAGAAAAAGAAAAAAAGGAAGGAAGGAAGGAAGGAAAGCAGGCATGCCACACAAACATATAACTATCTTCTTGTCTGAGGTCAAAGGAAATCTGGCTATGATTTCAGTGTACGAAGCAGTGTCTGCAGACATGCAGCTGGGTGCACTGCAGGCTCATATATTACCTTTATCAAGCAGACCCATCATTACCTGGTAGCTGATGCTGGCAATCTGGTTTTACCACTTGAAGGAGGTCCACTTGAAGCAGGAAGGCCAAAAAAATAAGCACTTGAGGTTGGAAAGTCTTTGAAAGAATGTACGTGCTTTCCTTGAGTGATACACATTATCAAAGACAAAACACAGAGAAATGGATAAAAAAGAAGTTGTATCACTTCCCCTCCACAGCTCTTAAATGGTTGATAATGGTAAGTCATAGAAGATACTGCCTGCCAGAAGCCTGTGGGGTCATGAGTTTGTGTGTTAAACTACAAGACTAATGTTAAGAGATAACATCACAGGGAAGCAAGGGCTGCTTCTCAGGCTCAGCTGAGGCAGGCAAATTGGCACCATTCCTTGAAAGACCACCTGCAAAATGAACAAAGTCTTAGTTGTTAGTCCTCTTGGAGGAAAAGGATGCATTTGTCCCCAAGAAGGCAAACACTAAGCAAGACAACATTCCACATGGAAGGACACTCTACCTGCTCCAGGATAGCTAGAGAGGAAGAGACCTGCTGGTCACATGGAGCACAAAGGCACAAGATGATCAGAATCCATGATGAGAGGTTCAGCTGAACCAGAGAAAAAAGAATGATCCAAAGACTTAAATGGACCTGTTGAGTTTTAAGAACAAGAAAATATATTGGGCCTGCAGATGCTGGGAGAAAATTCAGAACTAAGGAAAATTTGGCAATCCATCTCTGCCAAGGAACTCTTCCATGTTGCCTTCCCTGTGTAGAGATAGTGTCGTGTTTCTAAACAGGATCGGCTGGTTGCATCAGAAACTGCTGGGGTCATCTTTAGAGCTAAGACTACAACTGCCCATGGGCCCACTTGGGCAGTCCCACACCACTTAACCCCACTTACCCTTCCACGCCAACAAACCTCATCCTGAGCCAAGCTGTACTGAGGACCTGTGATAGTCAGGCTTCCTCAGTGATCACTCACCAACAGTAAAGTCTTAACCTTACATAGTACTTGATGCCATTTTCTTCATTCTCTCATTCACTTTTTATAGCATATCTAGATTGGTTTATTGTCCTCAGCATACTTAGAAGGAAAAGATGGCTCCTATGGGCTGAGTGCTTCTGAGTCTGCACTTGAACCCAGATCTTCCCTCACCCCCCTGCCCCAGTTCAGGGATCTTTTCATACTCACACTTCTTTCTTCTCTGAGTATCTACAGCACTAGTACACCACACCCAAAAGAACCAATCTCTATGCCTTTCTTTTAAATATCCATCATCATAGGTGCTAGTGTGCATTTAATTGGATTACCAACTTTGTAAAAGTAGAAATCAAATCTCATATTTCTGTGTTGTCAGACTAGTAATGTTCTCTTAGACTCTCAATACTTGTCCAATTGCTTTTTGTTTTTAAATCCATCATAAAATGTAGGAAATGTAAAAAGTGTAAGCAACTAAGACGAATAACAATAAAATACTCTTCATGGCATGCTGAAAAATCAATTAATAATCATACAGGGTCATTGGTGGTAGTTTTCAAAGCACTATTCATTGGAAAGTCTCCAAGACCACCAAGGGTTGCAACATGTTATTTGGGAGTCAGAATTAGAAAACATGAAACCTGATCTGTAACAATCTGTATGACAAGGCCACAGTCAGCCATAATTCATCAACTTCTTGAATTTCATGTTCAAAATCAATATGCTTTTGATGAAGGTTAATGAGAAAACTGGATAAAAAAACCATGTACAATTCATCCCTTCTAAATCAAATCTCAAACTCTACTCTCAGAATCCACCTACAATGGCAAACTATATATGTTTTTGTTCAATTCCAAAGATACAGGTAAACATTCGCAAGTTACTTTTCATCTTTAGTGAGTCATGATAAAGAGAATGGATTTTCCCAGACAGTTTGTAGTAGCACAAAGAACAAACCTGTCTTCATTAAATACAGAGGATTTGTTTGCCAAGTTTTATTCTGAAACAATGAAAGGGTAACAATGCCTTATCACACAATGCTGTACAACTTCTTAGAGTGGAATCATAGAAGTGGTGTGTTCTCAGTCCTGTGAGGTAGGTCAGACACTCATGATCTGAGAAAAAGGTCAAGGGGGGGATGAGAAATCCTGGGCATTTTTCTAAGTGTTAAAGTTAGAATTGCTATATTCAAAGCAAAATAGTGGAGACCTGGATGTCACTGAGGTTCACATCAGTTCAGACTTCTCTATTTGAGAAGAAAAGGTAAAACCAGAAACAACAGTTTTCATTAGAATCAAACTTTTTTTTTTTTTCTTTTTTTGCAGTTTTTGGCCGGGGCTAGGTTTGAACCTGCCACCTCTGGCATATGGGGCCAGTGCCCTACTCCTTTCAGCCACAGGCACCACCCAGAATCAAACTATTTTCAAGGTCCAACTGGCTCCAGAGGAGAGAACTGAGGTAAGATAAATGGGGGGAGGGCAGAAGGTTTCCTAGGGGCTAGTGGTCACCTTAAAGCAATTCTTCAATCTGACAATCCTCCAAGCATTGTGGGGTCCACGTTTCTGCCTAAATCTTCTCAGGCTTACACACCTAAATTCTAAGTGTAACTTCAGGATATGCACCCTGAACACTGCACACCCCAAATAATAAAAAGGAAAACATTTGCTATGGCTATAAGTCAAAACACAGGAGCATTTTTCTTCTCCCAAAAAGCTTTTTTCCCCCTTTCAATTTAGCACTGACATCACCGTGGGAGCAGACAGTGAGATCCCACATCTCAGAGGTTTGTGGGTCACACCCAGCCACAATCTTCCCATCAGCCAGTTTGGAACACTGGCTCTCCAAGCTCATCCATGCAGATGTTCCACTCAGATGCCTCAAAGAAAGGTTAATCCCCACTCAAACTGAAATTTCCAAGGAGAAGAGCTTCAGACAACACAAATTAATTTCTACAGAAGGGGAAAAACTTCCTGAGGGCTGCCTTGACCTCCTTATTTCTCAACGTATAGATGAGGGGGTTGAGCGTAGGACTCAGTATGGTGTACAGCACGCCAGCCAACTTGCTCTTCTCTGCATTGTAGCTGGAGACTGGGCTTATGTAGGCATAGAAGACCGCGGTGTAATACATGCACACCACAGTGAGGTGGGACGAGCAGGTGGAGAAGGCTTTCTGCTTCCCCTCCACGGTCAGCATCTTCCGGATGCTGGAGATGATGAAGCCGTATGACAGGACCGTCAGGAGGAAGTTCAATATGCCGTAAAAGGCGTCAGCCAGGACAATCATGACACTGTTCACATAGGTGGAGCTGCAGGAGAGAAGCAGCAGCGGAGGGACCTCACAGAAGAAATGGGTAATGACATTAGGGCCACAGAAATCCAAGCGCAGCATCAGCCCGGTGTGGATGGCGGTATTGAAGGCGCAGAGCACCCACACGCCTGCAGCCAGCATGCTGCAGAACGTCCTGCTCATCCTGGTGCTATAATGCAGCGGGTGGCAGATGGCTGCATATCGGTCATAGGCCATGACAGTGAGGAGGAGCAGCTCGGAAGATGCAGCCCATGTGAGAAAATAGAGCTGGGCCATGCAGCCCCCATAGGAGATGGAGCTCTCCTCTGACACCAGACCCGCCAGTGCCTTGGGCATGATGGAGGAGGTACAGATAATGTCCATAGTAGCCAAGTTGAACAGGAAAAAGTACATGGGGGTGTGGAGCCCAGGGTTGAAGGTGATGGCCAAGATGATAAGGACATTACCTGTGAGTGCCACAGAGTAAAGGGAGAGGAAACAGCTGAATAAGAGCACCTGGTATTCTGGGTGCTCTGAAAAGCCCTGCAGGATAAACTCTGTTACCAGCGTCTGGTTACTCATGGTCTTTGGGCTGAGAGGCTGAGGGTTTGGAGGGGTTATCAGATGAATCTCCGCCCACAGCTTCATGTGTTTCAGGGCTAGAGAGATAAAGAAAGGGGGCGCTAAGGAAGGCTGCTACTGTGTTTCAGTCACACCTCACATTACAGCATGAAGAATTTTGTATAAATGCACTAGGACATATTAATTAAGACAAATACACCATCATTATAATAGATAAAGGGCATGGACATTCAGTTCACAAATGGCCAAGGAAACTAACTCGTGAAGCATCATTCAGCCTCATTTTGCAAACTAAATCAATGATCCACTTTTTATCGTCCATGATTTGGCAAAGTTAGAAAACCACGCTATTGACTAGCATGAGCATGAATGCAAAGATGCAGGCCTTATAAAATGTGTATTCCCTATTCAGCCATAAAAAGGAATGAAATGATATTTTTTGCAGCAACTTGGATGGAACTAGAGGCCATCATCCTAACTGAAGTAGTGCAGGAATGGAAAATCAAACACACATATTCTCACTTAGAAGTGAGAGCTACGGCTACAGGCATGAAGGGACACACAAAGTGGTACAAGCACACTGGAGCCTCCGAAGGGAGTAGGATGGAAGGCAGGTATGTGAGGGAAGAAAAACTGCCTATAGGGTGCATTGTACACGATTTCAGTGGCAGGTTCACTAAAAACCCAGACGCCACCACCATACGGTTCATCTATGTAGGCAAAATCCATTTGCACCCCTAAATCTAGTGAAATGAAAACAAAACAAATAAAATAAAATATGCATTTCATTTGAGCTGGAACTCTCCCTTCTGGAAATTTATCCTAAGGAAATAATTCAAAACATCTTTCAGGTGTCAGAGCAGTGCTATGTATAATAACGAACATTTAAAAGCAACTTGTACTCTTCAACATGAGTATATCATGGCATATTGATACAATATAATGCTTTGAGTTATTAAAATAATGCTTTTGAAGTGTTTTACTGATGCTTTTAAAAATGGGAGAAAAAAGATTAAAGGTAATGTGTACAATATGATCTCATTTGAGCTTCTTTTTTTTTTTAAAGTGTGCTTGTATAAGTACCTGTAGGAAGAACAACTGATAAGTGACAGACCAGATTTTGAACAGTGGGGGTAGATTATGACCAATTTTAATTTCCTTGATTTTGCTCATCTGCATTTTCTGATTTTTCTATGGAATGATCCTTCTAAAAGCCAGGTGTGTCCTATAATTTTCCTTCTAATAATTCTTCTGAGGCTCCCTGCTGCTGATAGAATAAATGCTTCCTGTGGCTTCTTCTGCATCCCATCCTCTGCAGCCTCTCTTCACATACCTCCTAACCCTCAGAGCTGCAGGCCCACCCATCTCCAGCACTCCCAGACTGGCTGGTGCACCAGGCCACACCAGGCTTTCTTCCTTTTGTTCTCCCAAGCCTTTCAGCCAGGAATGCCCTCCTTCTTATCAACCAGCTGGATCATCAGCCCCTCCTTCCTCTCCTTCCCTTCTTCTCTTCCTTGAGGAAAATGGCCCACTCTCTTCTTTGTGTCCCCACAATGGCTTCCATCCTGGAGCCCATTACATGTCACTGCTTGATCAGGTTGCCCAGCTGCCTCCCCTATGGTTCATATATGCCCCATGGGTCTCCGGACATCCCTTCTTGGTACCCAGCTGCATAACTGGCGGCAGTGGTGGGCACTACAATTTGTGTGTTGTGATCATGCTAAAGAACAGACTAGCATAAATAACAGTAGAATAACTTTGGTTCTCAAGATAGTACACATTCTGTATTGTTTAAGACAAATCAGCATGAACCAGGTGTTTTTCCTTTCTTTTCAACTCAATTCATTAAAGAGTTAAGGAAGATATTCACTTTTAATTAACAGTTCTCTTTTTTGTCAGAAATGCTTGGTGTTTTTACCACCAAAACATTAAAAAGTTTATGTAAAATGACGAAACCTTCCCTCCAATCTGAGTCATATCACCATTTTCTGAGGTGAAGAATAAAGGAATATAAAATCCCCATGCTCCTCGGATGACTCCAAGGAGTAAGGCTGTATTAGCATGGAGTCTGATCAAAGATGACAGAAGCAATGGGGTTCCATCCGTGTGTCTTCCCAGGCATTAGGATACCTCAACTTTAGAGGATATAATAAACACAATATGCTCTAGCTGATTTCATTTTTGTTTAGAACAAAAAGATTGAATAATTACTTTTGCTTGGTCTGAGTTGTGAATCTGGAGAAATAACCGTAGTATAGTTATTGCTTAAGTGAGTGATTCCTGTTTTATTTCAGGGACTGCCATGAGGCTGAAAAGGAACATAATTGCATTTGTCCCACTAATGTCCCAGTGTGAGGTTTCTGCATTCCCACGGATGTCCTCCATAGGATTTTAGCCACCTGACTCCCCCAGCCAGCATCACATCACAGTTCACCCTACAGTGCACACTGCAAACAAACCAGAGTCAGTCAGTGTGGGGCAACTGTGCCCAGGAGGAAACAAACCCATTCATCACTGAGCACTCCCTGAGCAGCCGAGTGCTGGGTCTGTCACACACTCACTGTGATTTCCAGGGCAGGTGGGCAGTCTCCTCAGCCAGTCAAGAGGAAATCAAAGAATCAGGATGCAGACACTCAACCTATGAGAAGAACCATAAAATCTCCATTGGGCTTCAGCCAATTATTTCTTCTTTTGAAAATAACAACAAAGACCTTATTCTCCCAAGATGCATAGGTCATTGGCTTTAAGTCTCCTCAGGCATCACAAGATTATTACCAAGGATGTGAGAAAAAAAGAACGCACTTTCAGGTAGCAAGTGCCAAGTTTAAACACATGTTACATTCAGACAACATAGTGATCCCCTCCCCACATGCAAAGCAATAGGATATTTAAACAGTGGTAGTTTTCCACATTTATCACCTTTTAGCTCTCAAGCTTCTGAGAAAATAAAAACATACCGTGGATGATTTTTTTACCACTTTGAAGAAACAATCAATACATGCCCTCAAAATCCCTGAAATAAAAAAGTTGATTTCATTGAGGTTTCCCTAAAGATAGATTGAATTTTACATGGAATACAGTTTATTTGTAGTAAAATTTTTTCTTAGTTCCATTTATTGTTCATAGTTTCACAAATGGATAATTATTACCCTTTTAAGTCTTTTAATTAATAATGGAGAACTTGTTTACTGTCATTATTTTTATCCCTAAAAGCATTCAAAGATTTTCAGATACCATAGAATAATCCAATGTCCTTTAATTTTACATGAAGGTAGATACTTCTATTGTAAACATGTTTCAATAATAAAAAACTAAAAATAGTAACATGCCAAAATCTCAAATGTTCAGTTTTACATTGAAAGACATTTTGAAAATGACCTTATCCCACCTATTTATTGGAAAATCACAAATGAATCCAAGTGACTTACCCTAGTCATACATAGTACAAGTTACAATACTGGTGTCTCAGAGACTTCGGGATTCCAGTCCAGAATCTTTGTTGTATAATTTATTAGTTTTCTCGCTAAATGTAATCCCATCAAATATCAAATAAAAGCCAAGAAAAAGAAAAAGCAAGAATTTATATGATCATATTTTATAATTGAGATTCTCAGTGCAAACCTGAAACTCTCACCCAATTTTGGCACTCCATTTATTCTTTTATTTCATTTACTAATCAAACAGTAATAACATGCAGAGAGAAATATTCAAATGTTACCAACTCTGGGTCAGCTCAACAAAACTGATCTGGTCTTTTATAAACATAGTTAATTATATAAATTAAGCAGACTTAGAATTATGAGCAGAACTTTTCTTAATTTTTTACATCATTCAATGGAAAGAAGCATCCTAAAAAAAAAATAAAAAAAAAAGAAAGAAGGAAACATCCTGAGAATACTCATAAATACCTTGAAAAAGCTATCTCGCTTCCCAGGAGCTACTAGGTTTTATGTATGGCCATTTCCTTTCTGTAGACCACATTTGAGGTCAGAAACATGAGTGACTCCAAGGCAGTGTGCAATCTAAGATAAGAACAGTCTAGACAGTGTAGTTTCCTTCCCATATTTAAGCTGACCTTGCCAAGAATATGTGACTCAATGTTAGCAATGTCAACCGCTGCCTGAGGGAGACACTAGGGAAAGGATTACTCTAAGTAGGCCCTGAAGGAGCAATTAAATCAAGTGCCTGTTTGCTGGAGACCTGAATGTCACTGAGGTTCACATCAGTTCAGACTTCTGATCAAAAGGTGTGAGAAGGGGTGTAGGACCAAACAGGACAGCAGGACACTCCCTGCTGGAAACTCACAGACTCTGGGGCAGGGCAGACCCAGGCTCAGGGGCTCAGAATGTGTCCACACATGTGGATGAACTGGAGAGAGGTGTCAGGCAGGCAGCTAACATTTATCCACAGGTCTCCATGGAGCAGTAGAAGCAAGCATCCCCACGCTTGTCTACATAAGCCATCCCCTAAAAGAACTAGCTCCTCACCATGCCACACTCACACCTTGGCTCCCCTACCTCCTGGGTGCTTCCCTCCCCCAGCCATTCTCTCTCCCTATCCAAATACCACCAGATCTAACTCCATTTCTTTTACCAACCCTTTCCTAACTTCCAGAAGGGAAATGGTCACTCTGTCTGTGGAGCTTCTATCTCATTCAGGGCTTACCCACAGGCTTTAGTGGCAGTAACATGGGCTTCAGAGTCTTTACAGACTCAAGATCAAATTCTAACTCCAAAAGCTACTGATTGCATGACTTTGAGTGAATCTCTTAACTTCTCTGGCACTCAATTATGATAATGAAAAGACTTATCTCATGTCACAGCACCTAATGCCTGACAAAAGGTTAGCCATATCTTATTTCTTCTTCCCTCAATTGGGCACGTGTTTATAAATGTATGTTTTTCCTTCTGTATTAACAATTTGCTACAAATATGCAAAAGAAAACTAGATGTAAGGAATTTTTTTTAAAATACTGGAAGTGAGAGTGAATTTTACATTTTCTGCCCAAGAATAAAAATTCAAAGAAAAGGGCTATGATTATATAGTTACACAGGATGGCAAAAAAAAATGAAGAGCCGGTGAAAGAAGTAAAGAGTCAAATGATCAACTCTGAATGTTAAATTAGAAAGTCAAAGAAATGAATTTAAGATTTCTGGAGAGGATTCTGGGAAGATGGCTGACTGGTAGCAACCCTGGTCAGAGGCTCCTGAGCAAAGGAAGAAAAACTGGTTGGAATCAGAATCTATGAAGCCAAAGACGGGGA
>NW_003852710.1:129054-134854 GCF_000181295.1 Otolemur garnettii
AAAAAAAAAAAGAAATGCTAAACTTAAATGTGACTCTGGGTCAAATGGAAATCACAGAGAACTATCACTAAGCAACTGTAGAATTTATGGTTACAGGACAGAATAAACAGCAATATAAGATAAATGTCTAGAATTGAAACTAGTGTGGTAATTGATTTTAATAGGCAATTTGACACTGCCTAATCACCATCCAAGGAAACATGGTCTATGACTACCACCATCTATTTTGGTATTTCATTTCCATTAGGTTAAAAATATATATATATTCTTGCTTTGTATTTTATTAATATTTCTTTAATTAATGAGAGAGGTTGAACAGCTACTCATATATATTGAATTTTTATGGTCATTCTTTTTCTTAATTATTTGCATGGGCTCTTGCTATATTAAGAAATTATGTCTTTGGGCAGCACCTGTGGCTCAAAGGAGTAGGGCACTGGCCCCATATACTGGAGGCAGCAGGTTCAAATCCAGCCCTGGTCAAAAACTGAAAAAAAAAAAAAAGAAAGAAATTATTTCTTCATCTACCACACATTACAAATAGCTTTTCTTTAATGTGTGTTTGCATATCTCTGTATGAAAAAATTTTGAATTTTGTATGTAGTTCAAATTAACAAGTCTTTCCTGTTATGGGTTTCACATTTTCAATCTTGGTTAAAAGAAAAAAAAGGCTCTGATTATATTTAGCACTTTTAAGGCCTAACATTTTCTACTGAAAATTATGAATCAGCAGCAGTTCCTCAAAAATGTAATTTATAATTACCACATAATTCAGCAATTTCAAATCTAAGCATATGCCTAAAAGAATTGAAAACAAAGATTCAAAACAGAGTCTTGCACACCCATGTTCACAGCAGCACTGTTCACAATGGCTAAAATGTAGAAGCACCAAAGTGTTCACTGATGGATAAATAAAGTGTGAAGAGTTGGTCAGGCACAGTGGCTCACACCTGTAATCCTACCTCTTTGGGAGACCAAGAAGGAGGGGTTGTTTAAGGCTGAGAGTTCAATAGCAGCCTGGGAAACCAAATGAGACTCTCTCTCTCCAAAAAAACAAAACAATTTTGAAAAACTAGCCAAGCACACACCTATAGTTTTACATTTTACATTTAAGTCTATGATCCCATTTAGAGTTAATTTTTTGTGTAGGAATGACATTTAGATTAGGGTTTGGGGGGGTGCTTATTTTAACTACTCCAGCAACCTTTATTGAAAAGTCTCTTATTCCTCCTTTCATTTAGTTTCCCTCTTTATCAAAAAATTAGTTGAGCCTATATGCATGGGTCTATTTCTGGGTTGTCTATTCTGTCCCATCAACCTATGAGCTACCCCTCTGCCAACCCCACATTCTCAATTACTGTAGCTATATAGCTATATAGTGAGCCTCAGTGGTTAGGTAGAGAGATTCTTCTGACTTTACACTTTTTTGTCAGTATTCTAAACTTTTATAAGGCTTACAAATTTTCACATAAAGTTTAAAACAAGCTACCATATGTCTACAGATATCTTTGCTGGAACATTGATAGGAATTACATTGCACTATAGGTGAATTTGAGGAGAACTGGCATCCTTACTCAGTTGAGTCTTTCAATCTGTGAATATATGTTTCCATTTATTTGGGTCTTCTTCATTACTTTCATTAGCATTTTGTACTTTTGGCATACAGATTCTGTCCTTTTTTTTTTTTTTTTTTTTGCTGTTTTTGGCAGGGGCTGGGTTTGAACCCGCCACCTCCAGCATATGGGGGTGGCACCCTGCTCCTTTGAGCCACAGGCACTGCCTGATTCTGTACTTTTTAAAGTATGTACCTATGTACTTGATTTTTTTTAGAGAAACTAGAAATAGTATTGTGTTTTTAATTTTGGTTTCTGCATGCTCATTTTTAGTATATACATATAATTGATTTTTGTGTGCTAAACTCATACTCTGTGATCTTGCTGAACTCCTATACAGATTCTAGGATTTTGTGGGAGTTTTGGTTTGTTTGGCTTTCTGTTTTGGTAGACTTAACAGTATTTTCCATTTAAACAATCATGTCATCTGCCAACAGAGACAGTTTTATTTTTCCTTTCCTATTGGTATGGCTTTGGTTTCTTCTACTCACCTTATTGCAGTTTTCAGCCCATGGAGTACTATTTTGATTAAGAGTAGTGAGAGTGCCATCCTTACCTTCTTCCCATTAAGTGTGTTTAGTTGTAGTCTTATTGCAGATGTTCACATGATAATTAGCTAAGCGTTTTTATCATAAACAGGTGTTGAATTTTGTCCAATGCTTTTTTTTTATACATAGTAGTTGCACATATTTATGGGGTACATGTGATACCTTGATACATGCATACAATGTATAGTGATCAAATCAGGGTAATTGCAATGTCCGTTATCTCAAACAGTTATCATTTCTGGGTGTTGGGAGCATTCCAAATCTTCTCTTCTAGCTATTTTCAAATATACAATGCCATATCATGACCAATTGTCACCCTATTGTGCTACTGAACACTAGAATTTACTCCTTCTATGTAACTGTGTTTTGGACCCATTAACTAACCTCTCTTCATCCCCCGCCTCCTATCTTTCCCATTCCCTGGTAACCATCATTCTGCTCGCCACATTCACAGATATTTCACCAAAGAGGATAGTAAGTAATCACATGAAACGATGTTCAGACTCATTAGTTTTTAGAGCAGCGGTTCTCAACCTGTGGGTCGCGACACCTTTGGGGCTCAAATGACCCTTTCACAGGGGTTGCTTAAGACCATCCTGCATCTCAGATATTTACATTACAATTCATAACAGTAGCAAAATTACAGTTATGAAATAGCAACGAAAATAATTTTATGGTTGGGAATCACCACAACATGAGGAACTGTATTAAAGAGTCACGGCATTAGGAAGGTTGAGAACCACTGTTTGAGATATGCAAGTTGAAACAATGAGATATCATTGCACAGCCATCAGAATAGCTAAAAAGAAAAAGCAACAACACCAAATGCCATTCAGGATATAAAGAGGCTAGGCTATTCATATGTTATGGATAGAAATGTAAAATTATTCAACCACTCTGGGAATGTTTGGCAGTTTATTTTAAAATATTAAATATCTAACTATCATACGACCCAGTGATTGCATTCTCAGGCATTTATCCCAGAAAAATGAAAGCCCGCCTTCACACAAAAACCTGCACACAAATGTTTATAGCAACTTTATTCATGATAGCTAAAAAGTGTAATCAGTCCATATATTTTTCAACAGGTGAATGGTGAAACAAACTATAGTAAATATATAATGTGTAATACAACTTAGCAATAAAAAGGAACAGACTCTGATACATGTGACAACTTCGATGAATTGCCAGAAAAATTATGCTGAGCAAAACAAACCAATCCCAAAAGGAATTACATTTATATAACCTCTTTGAAATAAAATTCCAAATGTGTAGGACAGATGAGAGGTTGCCAGTGGTTGAGGCAGCAGAGATAGTTTTAAAGGGAGAGGTGGGAGAGAGAGAA
Organism: Otolemur garnettii; assembly: GCF_000181295.1. Lineage (NCBI taxonomy): Eukaryota > Metazoa > Chordata > Mammalia > Primates > Galagidae > Otolemur > Otolemur garnettii. The sequence continues at coordinate 132,561 of NW_003852710.1, forward strand.
AAGTGGTTATAAAAGGGCACCTCCTTTTGGTGTTGAATGTCATAACTGGTGGTGGACTTAATAATCTACACAAGGAATAAAGCTGTGTAGAACTTATATACTCATATATAGATAGGTAAATGTAAACCGGGGAAATCTGATAAAATTGTTAGCTTTTATTAATGCCAACATCTTGTTTCTGATAGTATACTATAATGTTATCATTAGGATAAACTAGGAATAGTGCACAAGAGATCTTTCCATGATTTCTTGCAGATGCATATGAATTTATAATTATCTCAATAAAAGATTTCAATAAAAAGGTGAGGAAATAGAAGCATTAAGGAGAATTTCCATTACAGAAAATGAGTCAGTGATATAGAGGACAATCTTGAGAAAAAGATAAAGAATGTGATTATGAAAGAAATGAAATGTACCTTTGCATCTATCAGTACACTGAACCCCATAAATGCATCAAGGTACACAGTTAGGATTTAATAAAAAAAAAAATTTTTAAAAGAAAGAAATGAAAATTATTAGAAAAGTGATTGACAGAGGAAATAAACAGTGGATAGCCTCTATGTGAATACTTGGTATTCCCAAAAAAGGACTAAAGAAACAGAATCAGACAATTTACTATTAAAGAAAACTTTCCAAAAATCAAAGAACACCTACATCTTTAACCTAAAAAGTTCATCATATCCAAAGGTGGTGGTAGGCATCCCCTGATAACTTACGATGCTAAAAGATAATGGAGCAAGGGCAACAGAGTTTTGAAGCAGAAGAGATTTGACCCAGGTTATCATTCAAGTTATCATTCAAGTTTTCATTCAAATATAAAGTCAATATGAAAAGTCTCTGTTATCCAAAAACTGAAAATGGCATCCAATTGCCCTTCCACAAAATGTATGCTTGCATACATAGACTAAATAAAAAAACACAATAATTTTTTTAATGTCATGAACAAGGAAATTATGATGCGAAAAACTGACTTGGGGCATGAATTCATTTAGACATGAACCTATATTTAATCAATAATTATAATTCAAAATAAAATTGTAATAATTATTGACCAGAACATTTCATAATTTAAAACGTTATAATAAACTGGCTCAAAATCCAGGACTATATTCACAGAAACCAAGCCATAGGTAGTGGGGTGTATAAGGGAACAGTGTAATGATTATGCTGATTTCTTCATCTTTCATATGGTGGCATTAACAGAAAATGCTTTTGGCATTGACATACTAAAAATGATATAAAGTCACATTTTAGATTGAGACATAAAAGATGAGTCAGAGATAATTGGGGAGAGTGGTGATGTGGAGAAGAATGTGCTGGGCGTAGAGAAAATGCTCTGAATCAGGAAACAGAAGGACAACTTGGGGAACAGAAAACTGTGTGGATGGAACAAAGAACACTGGAGAGAGCGGCATGAAATGATGCTGGATCAACAGACCAGGGACAGATCATGGAGTGTCTGACAAGCTATTTTTCATAGCAAATGAACTATAGAAACTTTGAGGCATTTTAAGCAGGCAGCATTGATGGTAGTGATGATGGGGTTATATAATGACAATCTCATTTCCAGGAGACCAATTTGGCTGAAGTTGGAAGAATGGATGGGAAGGGGCCAAGAAAACAGTTGTCCTGTTAAAGATGGTAGAGTTGTGGCAGTAGAGATATTGGGTAATATCTTAAGAATAGATTCAACCAGAGTTGGTGATTGAGTGAATACAGTAGGTGAGGTGGTGCGGGCAGAATTTTAGGTGTCCTCACATAATTTTGGCTTGAGCAGCTACATACTTTCGGTGATTTTCATTGAGATTGGGGCGAATGGAGGAAGAGCTGGCTTAGGGATGAAGTCTGTGAGACTATTTTGAACATGTTGAGTTTGAGGTGCTTGAGGAACATTCAAGTAAAAATGATAGGGGTCTCTCACACACATACATACACACACACACACACTATAGACAAAACACACTAATAAATATTAATGATAACTCTCAATTAAAATTAGCAAAGAGGATAGAAACAAGGTGGCTGACTAGAGACATCACTTGCCAGACTGTCCTGGAGGGAAGAAGGGTTTCAGATCAAGGAGAGGGAAGAGGGGATGCAGCTCAGGTGTAGGTCAGAGAGAGAAGTTCTGGAGCCTGCTACCACCTCACAGAGGAAAACTGTGAAACAGAGAAGAAAGAGGATATAGGAAAAACAGATATTGGTAATGATCAGAGAGGCTTAGAGCCCAGTAAAGGGAGAAGGAGGATCCCTTTCTCCCTCCACATTCCTTTGGTGATCAGCAGGCTACCAAG
>NW_003852710.1:135077-136574 GCF_000181295.1 Otolemur garnettii
TGGCAATCAGCCACATATCCCCTGCTGGCATGTCCTCCTGTCTGAGGTTTCCACAGAGAGTAGGACCCATGCCTTGCCCCTCGAGGACATGGAATAGATTTGGGGAGCCTGATCTGTGAGCTCCCTGCCTGCCAGAATTTCTGAGATACATGCCAGTAAGTCTGATATATGGGAAAGATCCTAAGCCCCTGGACTTGAGCAGGTTAGTTGTTGGAGAAGATAGGGGAAAGGATTACAATTTGGACTTGGGAAGTGAGGAAAAGTCAGTTTCATCTCCACACAGATGAAACTGACAGGAGTATACAGTGGGGGTCCCAGACACAGTGATCTGGGGAAGTACCCATCCCCCCTCTCATAGGAAAGCCACACCATCAGACCAGGGCGTGTCCTCCTACCCAGCCCATGGTGCCATAGCAACCAAACACAGGGCATTCGGGTGCATCTATTTGCACCCAAACACTGGAAAGCAGGGTTAGCACAAGAGAGGCAGAGCTTCTCCCTATAGCCAGTTGGGGAATTGCAGTCTGTTCCCCATGAACATCCTTCCCAGTTTGGAGAGCCTGCTTTGACCCACCTTCCAGAGGCTTTCTCTAGTGGCTGGGAAAATGACCTCTGAGCCCTGCTGAGGTTTTGCAAAACCTTCCAGGCTCACACAACCTAACTATGCTCAGACTCACTCTTCCATCCACCTCTGCTTCAGGAGATCAAGCAATCCCCTGGGAGCCACAGGCCCCTCCCAACCTCTGGGGCATTCAAACGCTCCACCTGAGCAAATAGAGCCTATCACAGGTCCAAAACAGCATCTATGCTGTTGCCTTTTTCCTACAAGCATTAACCACTGACAGGGAGGACAACTCTATAGCCCATTACAGCATCTACCAACTCAATCAAATAAGGCATGGCTGATTCTTACTCACAAGCATCACTCACCATCTCAGAGATTAAGCTGAGGGTCCCAATACAATTCATGCTGCCGGGAAGAGCTGAAGACAACAGGATAAAAGAAATTATATACCCTGTTTTATAGGATAAAAGCAAAAGTTATGGGCAACTCTATCTATGTGGAGTCTCCCTCCTCTACTGTAGACCTCTGAGTTGATCAGGGAGCTGCTCAAAGTCTGCAGAGACATTCCACAGGAGAACAGATGCAGCAGAGATCTGGTGGCTGTCAATCAACGATTTCTGCAATTGCTGCCATCCTGATCACTCTGACACATGGACCCGGGACTGCTTGGGACTCAGCCTTCCAGAAGTAGCTTTTGTATCACCCCAACTGGGCCAGAAAGGGAACAGACTGCTCCTCCATGTTGTACCCTGTGATTGATGGGCCAACCACACCTCTTTCCTTATATGGGATCCCAACAGAGGAGGAGCCCCAGACATAAGGTGACCAGATTTTTTTTTTTTTTGAGACAGAGCCTCAAGCTGTCCCCCTGGATAGAGTGCTGTGGCATCACAGCTCACAGAAACCTCCAACTCCTGGGCTCAAGCAAGTCT